>NC_066546.1:16607473-16652473 GCF_024679095.1 Eriocheir sinensis | reverse complement strand
GGGTTAAGGAGTATTTTTTATTTGTTTTTCCTAGCTTTCGTAACATTATTTTGCAGTTAGGAAATCTTTATTGTTTTTCTTAGTCTTTTTTTCTTAGTCTTTTCCTCCTTTTCATCGCATTATTTGGCGTTAGGGATCTTCTTTTGCTTTTCTTAGTCTTTTCCTTCTTTTCATAGGATTATTTGGCGGTGGGGAGTCTTGCTAACGGGTTCACTTTTAAGTCGCGTTTGTTGTCTTTTTCGTCTCGTTATCCTCTCTAGTTGTGGGTTCTTAGTAGTGAGTCTTGGTAATAGGACGGTCTTTGTTAGGTCTTTTTATCTCTCTCTTTAATATCACAAGTGACGAGAACAAGGGCAGATTTTTTGGTCTCACTCTCCAGGAGCGTTCTATCTACTTTTGGGAGTAAATAATTGATTTCTTCTGTTCCCCTCTCCTCCTCCTCCTCCTCTTCTTTTTCTTCCTCCTCCTCCTTCTCCTCCTCCTCCTCCTTCTAAGCCTCTTGTAGTATTTTTTCTTATCTACTTCGCCTTATTTTTTTTGTCCCTTCTTGTCCTCCTCCTCTTCCTCCTCATCCTCCTGCTTTCCATCACCTACAACCATCTAAACCTCTTCCCTGTTCTCTTTCCTGCCTCTTCTTCCTTTCCCTCTCTTCTGCCTCTGCCTTTACCTCCTCCTCCTCCTCCTCCTCCTCCGGCTGCAGAGAGTTCCCTAAAGCGTTCTGGTGTTTTTTTGGCTCGAGATTTTCCACGTACAAAGAGGCCGAGTTTCGTTTACTGAGAGGCACAAGGAAGGCGTGGAGGGCCCTTGCTACCCTGTGTCTCTGTGGTGTTAGTTTCCAGGCCTTCGATACCTTCCTTAACCTAACCTAACATACCCTAACCTGACCCCCCCTCTCTCTCTCTCTCTTGGCTCGAGATATTCCACGTACAAGGAGGCCGAGTTTCGTTTACTAAGAGGCACAAGGAAGGCGATAACGGCCCTTGCTACCATGTGTCTCTGTAGTGTTGAGTGTCCAGGGCTTCCATACCATCCCTAACCTAACCTAACATATCCTAACCTGACCTAGCCAGACCAAACGTGGCCTGACCTAACCTAAAATAGCTCCTTCCCTCTTGGCACCCTGAGTCTCTATAGTGGTCACTGTCCATGGCTTCGATACCTAACCTGAACTAACCTTACTTAACTTGACGTGACCTAACCTAATCTAACCTAACGTAACATGACCCTACCTGACCTGACCTGACCTAACCTTGCTTCTTCCCTCTTGGAAAACGTGTTTCTTCCTGCCTACGACCTAAACACTTTCATGAGACGAGAATCAAGACACCTTTTCTAATGACTACCTGTCTTTTTAATATCTTCTAAGACATTATACTAACCTAACCTAGCCTGACCTAACCTGACTTGACCTACAGTGACCTAACCTGACTTAACCTCACCTTGCTCCATCAATCTTGGTAACCTGTGTTTGTGATGACTCTGCCTGTCTTTTTAATATCTTCTAAGACATTATACTAACCTAACCTAGCCTGACCTAACCTGACTTGACCTACAGTGACCTAACCTGACTTAACCTCACCTTGCTCCATCAATCTTGGTAACCTGTGTTTGTGATGACTCTGCCTGTCTTTTTATATCTTCTAAGACATTATACTAACCTAAACTAACCTGACCTAACCTGACCTGACCTACAGTGACCTAACCTGACTTAACCTCACCTTGCTCCATCAATCTTGGTAACCTGTGTTTGTGATGTCTCTTTGTCTTTCTTCTGCTTCTGCTACTCAGGGATCAGGCTTTTTTTTTAATATCCTGTGTCGTTTTCTTCAAAGGAACATATGCCACCACCATCCCTTGCATCCTCCTCCTCTTTCCTCCTTCACTGATTCCCTTTATCCTTCTCTCCTTGGACATTCTCATTCTTCCTTTTCCTCCGCTCCTTCGTTCCTCTCCCTCTCTCCTTCCTTCTTTCCTCAGCTCTTCCCGATCCTTGTCTTCATTAAGGAACATATGCCACCCATCCTTTTATCCTTTCTCCTCTCTTTCCTTTCCTTCACTGATTCCCTTTTCCATCTTTCTTCCTTGACGTTCTCCTTCTTCCTTTCTTTTCGTCCGCTCCTTCGTTCCCTCTCCTCTCCCTTCCTTCTTTCCTCAGCTCTTCCCGATCCTTGTCTTCATTAAGGAACATATGCCACCCATCCCTTTTATCCTTTCTCCTCTCTTTCCTTTCCTTCACTGATTCCCTTTCTTCCTTCTTTCCTTTTGACATTCTCATTCTTCCTTTCTTTTCGTCGTCTCCTTCGTTCCCTATCCCTCTCTCCCTTCCTTCTTTCCTCAGCTCCTCCCGATCCCTTCGTCCTCTCTCTCCCTCCTCCCTCCCTTCATTCTTTTCCTCTCCTTCCTCCTCCTCTTCCCTCAGGTCCGATACAGAGTTACTGGAATTAAAATCGAATTAAATACTCTAAACTAAACTAACAATCATCAGCCTCCCTTTCCTCCTTCTCATTGACTCAGCCCCCTCTCTCTCTCTCTCTCTCTCTCTCTCTCTCTCTCTCTCTCTCTCTCTCTCTCTCTCTCTCTCTCCTATCAGCAACACAAAGGAAGATAAAGAAAAGATAAACAGGAAAAAGAAATCGGAAATGAGACGAAGCGGAAAATAAAAACAATAAAAAACAAATGAGTAACGGAAGTCAGAAAAAAAAGAAAATAAAGAAAAATAGGAGTAAAAAAAGAAAAAAAAAGAAAAAGAACAATAGACAAAAACTCGTTCAATTTAATCCACAATCACCAATCACCTGAACTTTAATTAGGAACAGGTGGTCTTCTTCCTCCTCCTCCTCCTGTTTCCTTTTCTTCACCTCGTATTTTTTTCTTTTAATTGTTTTTTTCTACTTCCTCCTCCTCCTCCTCCTCCTTTTTTTCTTCTTGTTTTCTCCCTTTTATATTTCTTCTTTTTCTTCTTTCTCTTCTTCCTCCACTTCATTTTTTAATTCTTTTCTTCTTTTTATACTTTTCTTTGTCTGTTATTTTCCCTCCCGCTTCTTTCCTTCCTTTTCTCCTTTTTCTTCTTCTCCTCCTCCTCCTCCTCCTCCTCCTCCTCCTCCTCCTCCTCCTCCTCCTATTCTTTCTTCTTTTTTCATTTTATATATACTTTCTTCTCCAGCTCCTTTTTTAATTCTTTTTTTTTTTCTGTCTGTTTTATTCCTCCTCCTCCTCCTCCTCCTCCTCCTCCTCGGTCATTCATCGCCGCCGCAAGTCAACCAGGAATTAAGACGCCAAAAAATCAAGGGCACGAAACAGAGCCGAAGACAATACATGGCGAGGAGGAGGAGGAGGAGGAAGAGGGAGGAGGAGGAGAAAAGGAGGAGGAAGGAAGGAAGAGAAGGAAGGAAGGAGGAACGAAGGGGAGAGAAGGTGAAGGGAAAGAACGAACGAAGGGGGAAGGGAGAGGAGAGAAGGAAGGAAGGAGGATAATAAATAAGGAGAGAAAAGGAATAGGAAGGGAGGGAAGGGAGGAAAAAGGTAGGGAGAGAAGGGAGGAAGAAAGGGAGAAAGTCAATTATTACAAAGAAATATATAGAAAAAAATATTCCCCTCTCTCTCTCTCTCTCTCTCTCTCTCTCTCTCTCTAGGACGCCTCTTCTATAGCTCATCCTTTCTACCCTCCTTCCTTCCTTTGCCGCATTGCCTGAGGAGGAGGAGAAGGAGGAGGAGGAGGAGGAGGAGGAGGAGGAGTAAGTGTCTCTTATCCTTTCTTCACCTCCTCCTCCACGCTAGTGATTGTGTAAGGACTCTCTCTTCCTCCTCCTCCTCCTCCTCCTCCTCCTCCTCCTCCTCCTCCTCCTCCTCCTCCTCCTCCTCCTCTCTTTTCTTTCTTCTTCTGACTACTCCTTCCTTTGCTTTGCCTCCTCTTGACTCACTTTTCTCCTCCTCCTCCTCCTCCTCCTCCTGCTCCGCCTCCTCCTCCTCCTCCGCCACTTCCTTCCTTCCTTACTTATTTACTTCATTTCCATATTCTTCTTCTCTCTCTCTCTCTCTCTCTCTCTCTCTCTCTCTCTCTCTCTCTCTCTCTCTCTCTCTCTCTCTCTCTCTCTCTCACTTCTTCGCTTGCTATTTTTTTTTCAAGTTTTTCCTTCCTTCCTTCCTTCCTTCCTTCCCATCCACAATTGTCTTCTACCTCCTCTCCTTCCTTCCTCCTCCTCCTCCTCCTCTCCTTCCTTTTATATCTCCTTCTCTCTTTCTCTTTTTCTCTCCCTCTCTTCTACTGAGGTTTCTGTCTCTTCAACAACACAAGAAAAGGGAGGAAATGTCAAGTTCTCTTTCTCTCTCTCTCTCTCTCTCTCTCTCTCTCTCTCTCTCTCTCTCTCTCTCTCTCTCTCTCTCTCTCTCTCTCTCTCTCTCTCTCTCTCACATTCCTTCTGGTCAGCCTTGGTATCTCCTTCCTTCCTCCTCCTATTCCCCTTTCTCTCTTTTTCTTCCACTTCCCCTCTTCGCTCCCTCTCCCTCTCTCTCTTTCTTTCCTCTCCTCCTCCTCCTCTTCATCTTCCTTCTTCCCTAACTGCATTATTATTTTTTCCTTCTCCGTTTCCTCTCCTTCTCTTCCTCCTCCTCCTCCTCCTCCCATCGTTTTTTTCCTTGTCTTCCTTCACATTTCTAAGCTTCTGTTCTTCCTCTTCCCCTTCCTTCATTCCTTTAGTTAATCTTCTTTCCTTCATCTCTTCTTTGTTTTTCTCTCCTTCATTTATTTTTCTGTTTTTTTGTGTGTCTATCTTTTTTTTTCTTTCCTTCCTTTGCTCCACTCTCCCTTCCTTCCTTCATTTCCTTTTCATCTTCCATTCTTTCCCTTCTTCCTTTTCCACATACTATTTTCCCTTTTTTTCTTTTATTTCTCTTATCTTTCTCTCCCTCACAATACCCACACCCTTGCACACGCACACGCACACACTCACTCACACACACACACAACCTGACTTTAAGGGCGAGTGTCAAGGCATCTCTCTCTCTCTCTCTCTCTCTCTCTCTCTCTCTCTCTCTCTCTCTCTCTCTCTCTCTCTCTCTCTCTCTCTCTCACTCTCTTTACGGTTTTATTTCCCTATGTACGTCGAGGAGGCGAGGAGGAGGATGAAGAGGAGAAGGAGGAGGAAGAGAAGACCACAGAAGAAGGGGAGGAAGAAGATGAGGAAGAGGAGGAGGAGGTTACCTGGAAGCCCACCTGAAAGAGAAAAAGGAAGAAAAAAGTAAGGAAAAGGAGGCAGTTCTAAGGCTCTCGCGCTGGCCAAGGCTCGCTCTAGCCGGCCTGGTCTGTTCCTGTGAGGCTCGCCATAAGACTGTTGCAAGTGTTCGGTTTGTGTTTACGAGGATCAGCCGGCGAGGTATTGGCGAGGGGAGCGAGGGAAGAGAGAGAGAGAGAGGAAGGAGAGAGAAGATAGGGATGGAAATAAGGAAGGAAAGAAATATTGGAGAGGGGATTGAAGAAGGGAGAGAGGGGAAGGGAAGAAGAGTGTAAGATATGATGGTTAGAAAGGGAAGGAAGAGAGGGAGGAAGGGAAAGTTGAGTCTAGGAAGGAGAAAGGAAAGGAAAAGAGGAAAGATGGACAGGTGAAAGAGAGCTAAAGTATCAAGGAAAGGAGCGAGAAAGAAGGGAGGGATGAGAGAGAGAGAGAGAGAGAGAGAGAGAGAGAGAGAGAGAGGCGAGGGAAGGGATGAAGAGAGGAAGCGAAAGGAAGAAAAGAGAGTGAAGGGAAGGAAGGGAAGGAAGAAAGGATGGAAATAAGAAGTATTGGAGAGGGGAGAGAAAAGAGAGCGAGGGAAGGGAAGGGAAGGGAAGGGAGAGGAAGGAAGGAACCGTCGGATGGAATGGATGCGTATATAGGAAGAACACAAAGTAACACAATGGAAGAACAAACAACAGCAGACATGACGGTCCATACGAGGCTGTTTGTGACAAGATACACTAACTATCTAATCAGAGGTGGAAGATGAAGGACAGCAAAGGGAGAATGGGAGAAGGAAAAAATGGAAGAAAGGGAAGGAAGGAAGGGTGGAATGAAGTGTTGTATAAATAAAGTAGAAAAAAGTATGAAATGAAATAATGAAATGCAGATAAAGGGAAAGAGGAATGTCGGGCAAAGGGAAGGAATGAAGAAAGAATGACAGGAACGAAGGAGAAAAAAACTGAAAAAGGTTGATGAAGAAATATAACATAGGGATAAGGAATGAGGGAAGAAGGGAATAGATTAGAAAATAAGGAGAGAAGAACAGAAGAAGAAGAAAAGGAAAGAGAAAAGAAAAAGACAAGAAATAAATACAGGATGAAAATAAAAAAAGGAAAAAAAGAAGAAAAGGAAAGAAAAGAAGAAAACAAAATAAATAAGAATGCTAAAAAAAGGAAGGAAGGAAGGAAGGAAGGGAAGCAAAAGGGGAACAAGGAGTGAAGATAAAAAGCAAAGAACGTGTAAAAGGAGGAGGAGGAGGAGGAGGAATCGAGGTGGAGAGAGAAAAGAGGGGCATAAAAGGAGGCAAGAGGAATGGAGGGAAGACTGGAAGGGAGAGAAGAATGGAAGGAAGAAGGAGGAGGAGGAGGAGGAGGAGAGGAGGAGAGAAGGGAGAGACAGCAATAACAATAAAAAAGGAGGAGGAAGGAAGGAAGGAAGGAAGGGAGGAGAGAGAAACAGGTGTAAGGAAGGAGGGAAAAAGGACATAGGAGGATAAGAATAAAGAGATAAGAAGAGGAAGAATGTGATAAAGGAGGAACAGGAGGAAACAAAGAAAAAAACAAGGAAGGAAGGAAGAGGAGGAGAGAGAGAGAGACAGAGAGAGAGAGAGAGAGAGAGAGACGCCGCCCCCTACTGTTGTCTATTACTATATATGGCTCCTCCTCCTCCTCCTCCTCCTCCTCCTCCTCCTCCGCTGGTGTCTGTTCCTCCTCTTCTCCTTCTCTTTATCTCACTTCTCTTCCTACCCTAATTCTTGTTCTTCACTTTATTTGTTCTTTCTTTCTTTCTTTCTTTCTTTCTTTCTACTCTAATTCCTGTTCTTATTCTTTTTTTGTCTATTTTCCTTCCTTTCTTCTCTTTTATTATATTATTATTCTTTTTTACTTCATTTTCTAATTACACTTAGTGGCGCAATGGTTAGGACGTCTACCTAAGAATCGACTGGCCAAGGTTCGATTCTCCCTTCCCCCTAAACAACAAAAAACAACAAAAACAACACAAACTAAAAGAGTAACCCACGCCAACCCCCCACCGAGAGAGAGAGAGAGAGAGAGAGATAACGCCTTACCCCACACGCAGAGGTTACTGGGGGTGGCGTGTGTGTGTGTGTGTGTGTGTGTGTGTATGTATGTGTGTGTGTGTGTTTGTAAAAGAAAGGAAAAATACACAAGAAAAACACACAAAAAAGAAAACAATAAAAAGGAATAGGAAGAAAACGATATATAGGAAAAGAAAGAGAAGAAGAGAGGAAGAAGAGGAGGAAGAAAAGAAGAAAAAAAGAGGAAATAAGAGAAGAGGAAGCCGTGGGAGGTAGGATGCTGAGGAGGAGGAGGTAGGATGCTGAAGAGGAGGAGGAGGAGGAGGAGGAGGAGGAGGAGGGGGACGAGGAGGTAGATGGATATACATAAAGGGAGGTAATGGAAAAAAAGGGAGAAGGCACGTGTCTATGGTACAGACAGAGGGGGTAAAGAAAAGGGAGGAGGTATATTTAAGGGAGGCAAAAAGGAGTGTAGAAATTAAAGGGAGGGAGGAGAGTAAAGGGTGGAAGAAGGAGAGAAGACAAAGAGAGGAAGGAAATTAAAGTAAGGGAAATAAATGAAGGAAGAAGGGAAGGAAGCAATAGATAAGGGAAATTAATAAAGGGAGGGAGAATAAGAGAGAAGGAGGAGGGTAGGAGGCAAAGGGTAAGGAAGGAGAAGAAGGAAGGGAGAATATGGGAAGGAAGAAAAATAAAAAAAAGAATATTAAAAAATCATAACATTAAAAACAGAAAATGTAGAATGCAAAGGGTATTAAAAAATCATGACATTAAAAACAGAAAATGTAGGAGGCAAAGGGAAAGGAAGGAGGAGAAGGAAGGGGGAATAAGGGAAGGAAGGAAGGTAAAAATAAACGAATATTAAAAAATCATAACATTAAAAACAGAAAATGAAGGAGGCAAAGGGTAAGGAAGGAGGAGAAGGAAGGGGGAATAAGAGAAGGAAGGAAAGTAAGAAACTCGAAGGCAAAGGGTAAGGAAGGAGGAGAGGGTAGAAAGAATAAGGGAAGGAAGGAAGGTATAAAAAACGAATATTAAAAAAAAACATTAATAACAGAAAATGCGTCGAATTTTAAAACAAAGGAGACAGCTCAAGGGTAACAAGAAAAGCGTAGAAAAAAAGCCTGCTTCTCACTGTACCCAAAATAAACAAAAGAGTGGCCAAAAGAGAGGTCAATAACAAGATAAACAAACATTCAGAAATATACTTAAAAACAATAAAAGAAAATACCCCAAAAAACTCCTTAAAAAACAGCGAAGTGCCAAAGCAAAACGAAATTCCAGAAAAAAATACTTTAGAAAAACGACAAAAAAGAAAAAAAATAATAATAACTGACGGTACCCTAAAATCACACACACACAAAAAAAAACTGAAATTCGCAAAACCCCCCACCTCGAAATACCCCGCCAATTCGTAGCAGCGGTCAGTCAACAAGGGCGGCGCGCGTGGGTCCGGGGCAGCTTTGATTGGGCGATCGAGAGGCACTGAGACAGCCGCGCGGGTTCTAATTGGCCCTTCACGGGAGAATCAGGAGGAGGCGGAGGCGGCGAAACCACTAGAGAAAGTTTGCTCACTCGCTTTCTCTCTTTCACTCGCTCACTCATTCACTCCCTTGCTCACTTTCTTTCACTCTTTCACTCTCACTCACTCACTTCCGAGGTATTTTTCCCGATTTTCCTTTCTTTTCTCTTTTTGGTTTTGTTTGTTTTTCTTTTCCCTTTTCTTTTCTTCTTTTCATTATTTGTTTTCCTTTATTTATTTCTCACTATCTTTCGCTTCTTCCTATTTTATTTTTTGTTTTCCTTTTTTTCATTCACATTTTCTTTTCTTCTTTTCATTATTTGTTTTTCTTTATTTATTTCTCACTATCTTTCGCGTCTTCCTATTTTCTCTTTTTGTTTTCCTTTTTTTCATTCCCTTTTTCTTTTCTCCTCTTTTCCCTTTTTTCTCCTACTATGATTTGTTCGTTTTTCGTTGGATTTTCATTTTTTCTTTTTTCGCTTTCTTTTGTTGACATTTTCTTTCTTTTATTCTCTTTCTTCTTTTCGTTTTTTCTGTCTATCTGTTTCTCCATCATAATATATTTTACGTTCTTATTTTTCCTCCATCTCCTCTCTCTCTCTCTCTCTCTCTCTCTCTCTCTCTCTCTCTCTCTCATACATTTCTCGATATTCGTCACACGTAAAACTTTTCTTTGCATTTCTGTTTTCTTTTTCCTACAATGTAACTAACGTTTTGGCCCTTTGATGTGTGTGTGTGTGTGTGTGTGTGTGTGTGTGTGTGTGTGTGTGTGTATGTGTGTGTGTGTGTGTGTGTGTGTCTATGAGTGTGTGTGTGTGTGTGTGTGTGTGTGTGTGTGTGTTTGTTTCTGCCTTTCATTCTTTATCTATCTATCTATCTATCTACCAATATATCTATCTAACATCTCTGCCTTTTTTCCTTAAAATTCTTTACTATCCTATTAAAAAAGAGGAAAATATTGCAATTATTCATTTCATTATATTTTCTTACTACTACTGCTGCTACTACTACTACACACACACACACACACACACACACACTGACACACACACTCCCCTCCCCCCTTTCCTTTCCTCTCCCAAACAGACCCCATTCCCCCCCCTCTTTCCTTCCCCCCCCGACATACACACACCATTCCCATCCCCTCCACACCTTCCCCTCTCACTCAGCCAATCATACACCCTGCACCGGTCTGTCTATTCAACTCCCATCCTAACACGTATTGAGCCGGGCATATGCCAGCCGCCGAGCCTCAGAGCTAAGCCTCGGCGCCGCTCCAGCCACCCTTTGTAGACGCGGATCACGGCATTGCTTGAAGTCTTGTTTACCGCGAACTGGAGAAGGGGATGGAGGGAGAGGAAGGGAAGGGAGGGAGTTACCTGTATGTCTATCGTTCTCTTCTACGTTTCTCCTCTTCCTCCTCTTCTCCCTTCTCCTCCTCCTCCTATCCCTACTAATAATGATCATTTTGTCTTCCTTTTCTGGTTCCTTTCCTCTCTCTCCACCTCCTCTTTCTCCTCTTCCTTCCTTCTTGCAATCTTCTCTTCCCCCTCCCTTCTCCTCCTCATTTTCTTCCTCCTTCTACTTCTCCTTTAGGTTTCTTCTTCCTTCCTTCCTTCTCCTCCTCCTCCTTCTTCTCTTTCTGGTTCTTTCTCCCTCTGTCTTCCTCCTCAGTTTGCATTTCTTCCTGTGTCCATCTGCCTCCTCCTCCTCCTTCTGCTCCTCCTCCTCCCCGGCGCTATGCTTCTGCTAATTGAGGCTTCCATGTGGGTATTCGGCTTATCAATGGCTGGCGCGGCGCTGGTAGGAGGGGGAGGATGAATGTTGTGGAAGGGAGACGCGTGCATGAGAGAGAGGGAGAGGAAAGGAGAGAGAGATGGAAGTGAAGCTGATGGAGAAAGAGAGAGATAGGAAAGTATGCGGAGAAAGGTTATGTAGTGAAATAGAGAGTAATGTCTTTAAAGATAGATGAAATAAGCGAAGGAATGGGAGAGAGAGGATGGGAGACGGAGGGTGAGAGAAGTACGTAGATGGGAAAAACGGTGATAGGTTGGAAAAGGGAACATAGAGGATGAGAGTAAGTTAATGTAAAAAGAGGGGAGAGACATAGGGAAAGGGAGCACAAGGAAAGAAAAAGAGAGGGCGATAGGAAGAGAGGAAGGTAAGAGACGGTGATAGGGAAAGAGAAAAGAGAGAGAGAGGGAACGGACGGTAGAAAGAGGGGAAGGGAAGTGAATGAGAAGAAGATTGAATGCTATAACAAAACGTGCATGAATGAGAGGGAGAGACAGAGAGGAGAGAAAAGAGGCAGGGAAAGGGATAAATGGAGGAGAAGATGATAGAGAAAGAAAGGAAGGGATGGGGAAGTCTGAGGAAGGGTGGTTGATGCATCAGAAGAAATAATGTTATGATAGAAAGAGAGTGAAGGAGAGAGAGATGAAGAGAGGAAGAGGCTGGGAGAGAGAGATGAGACAAATTAATTTAAAAGAGGATGAACACACCCAACCACCCACCCACACCCACCCACCCACACACACACACACACACACACACTAAGACACGCCAGAAATACACACCCACACCATAATAAATATTTAAATTGAGGAGCTAAATCCCCTCCGACGTGTATTTGTTTTGCATGCGATAAAGTTGACGGAGAAAAAGAAAAAGGAAACTGAAACTGAGTTGATGAATGTGTAAATAAAAGGAAGAAAAACAAAATGGTAAATAACGAGGGAAATAAGTAAAGTGTTTTCTCGTGTTAAAAAAAAGTGCGGTAAAGAATCATACATATATTACATCGTTACGAGTCTGCGAGAAAACTTGACAGCGAAAGAAAAAGATGATGAAATTGAGAAGATAAGTGAATAAATAAAGGGAAAATATAAACAGCATGGTAAATAATAGATAAAGCAACAAAGGGTTTTTTCATGCTATAAGGAAATGGAAAATAATGAAGAAAACAAACATGCATTACATCATTACAATAAACTTGCTTGAAAAAAAAAGAATAAAACGCAGAAGATAAACAGATGAATAAAATGAAAAATAGGATAATGATAAAATGAAAATATAGTGAGTTTTTTGGTCCAACTAAAAGAAAAAAAGAAAGAAAAAAAAAATATATATTTTACATCCTAGCGAGCGACAAACAAGAATATGACCTTCAGAGTTCTTGTTATTATTATTATTATTATTATTATTATTATTATTATTATTATTATTATTATTATTATTATCATCATTATTATTAATATTATTATTACTGTTCTTCCTTTCCTTTTCTTAATCTTTTTTTCTTTCTTCTTCTTCTTCTCCTTCTATTCCTTTTTCTGTTTGTTCTTCTCTCTCTGCTTTTTCTTGTTCTTTTTCGTATTTTCCATATTTTTCCTTCTTTTTCTCTCTTCCCTCTCCATTCCCTTTCCATCATTTACTATTCATTATTTACTTTCCTACCTAATATTTCTCTCTCTTTTTTTCAGTATACTCACACATAGACGCTTTTCAAATTAAATTCTTCCCTTTCATCGCATTAATTGGATTAGCTCTCAATCTACCTGCATGTCTGTCTACCTGTTTACCTGTCCGTCTGTCTGTCTGCCCTTGAACCTGTTATGAGCCTGTACATTCATCTCTCTCTCCCTCCCTCTCTCTCCTCCTCTCTCTCTCTCTCCCTCCCTCTCTCTCTCTCTCTGAATCATATTTGTATAGGCATATTTTGAGACGCTTTCGGCTCTCACAACAACTGCGTTTCTAAATGGTACAAAGATTAGTCTGGTTTTCATGTATATTTTTAACGTTCATTGTACATATGCCTTGTCAAACTGTGGCTAGACTCATATAACTACCCATGGAAACAAGGTACATGTTTTCAACGGCCACGAAGGAGGTTAGTCGGGTTCTCATATGTTTTTTTTTTTACGTTCATAGTACAAAAGACATGATTAACTGTCCCTTGCCTCAGAAAACTAACCATGGAAACACTCACAACATCCTCTGCGAAATCCTCGCCAACAGTAGGTGTGTATGTGTGTGTGTGAGTGTAGCCATGTCAGACTGTCCTATACTTCATAAAACTAACCATGGAAACACCCAAAACAATCTCCAGAAAAGACATCAAGTATAGCTGAATGTGTGCGTGTGTGTGTGTGTGTGTGTGTGTGTGTGTGTGTGTGTGTGTGTGTGTGTGTGTGTGTAAAGCCTCGCCAAACAATCATATGGTTAATAAAACTATCCATGGAAACACCAACAACAACCTCTACGAAGGTGAATGTGTGTGTGTGTTTGTGTGTGTGTGTGTTTGTGTGTGTGTGTGTGTGTGTGTGTGTGTGTGTGTGTGTGTGACCCCCGCAATGCTTCAGGATATGGTAGTTTCTTGCGCTCTCAAAACATGTTGGAAGCGTGTTACAAACGTTGCTACAAAGAGAGACAAATGGTTCAAATATCCCGGCGTGACGAGTCTTGCTTTTCATTTCCCTTTCTGCTACGTGAGGGCTTAGGATGGGACCCCCCACACACACGCACTCACACACACACACACACACACACACACACACACACACACACACACAGATATATAGATAGTAAATGTTTGCTTTCCACACATCGCACAAATCAACTCTTTATGTTTACAAATGAGAATAGGTTATGGTTGAAATAATAAAATGTAGCACAAATATTGGTAGGTTTAACACGTACATATATATAACATACATACTATACACATTCTCTCTCTCTCTCTCTCTCTCTCTCTCTCTCTCTCTCTCTCTCTCTCTCTCTCTCTCTCTCTCTCACCCTGACCATTACTCTGCCAAAGCCCGGGTGATGTGTCTTAACAGGTGAGCTGGGAATACCTGCCTGGCTGTTACCTTGCTTCCCTTCCATTTCCTTTCCTTCCTTTCTCTTGCCTTCCTTCCCTTCCCTTCCCTTTCCTTAGCTTACGTTTTAATCACTTTCCATCTCTTCTCTTCTCTTTTCTTTTCTCTCCTTACTTTCCTTTCTTCTGTTTTCCTTTCCATGTCTTTCCTGTCCTTTTCTTTCTTTTCCTGCCCTTCCCTTCCCTTTCCTTCCTTTTCCCTTTCTCTCTCTCTCTCTCTCTCTCTCTCTCTCTCTCTCTCTCTCTCTCTCTCTCTCTCTCTCTCTCTCTCTCTCTCTCTCTCACACACACACACACACACACACACACACACACACACACACAATCCACACAAGTCTAAAGCTTTTTCAATGAGACGAGAAGATTAAAAGAAATAAAATCATTAATCCCTCAACTAATAATAAAGATAAATCCCCCAAACACACAACATTACGAGGGAATTTATTTGTCTGGAAAAAGTTTATTAAAGGTTGAAAAAAATAATAGATGAATAAGAAAAAGTACATTGACTGGTAATTAATTTGGAGGACGAAGCAAAGGTCAAAATATCAGACCCTCTTTTTTTTATTATTTGGTGGCTCTGCATCGAGCAATGATTTTTGACGAGGCGAGTAATTGAATTTCTAACAAGCAATGACAAGCGAGAAAAAACGGATAAACACACACACACACACACACACACACACACACACACACACACGCGCTTAAGGCGGTCCATCGTTGCCCATGACGACGCAGTAGCCTACCCTATGATATTTTTTAGTGGTAAACTGGCTGCGCATTCCTGAGTCCCATTACCTTGGCCCTCTTCAGCATGTGGCTATGGCAGGAACAGATCCAGACTCACCGCTCACTGAGTAGGGTCACAGAGGCCTGCCAAGTACCCAGTCTGTCGAGTCTTGCCTTTCGGTGGACGCCACAGCAGATTTTTCATTTGGGGTTTACTCCTGTGGCCTGCACCCGTCCAAGAGTGATCCACAAGGCAGTGGGGCAGGGGTTGGTAGAGTGCCAGGGCGTGTCCACACGTCGGTGGGCTATTGCCCATTACCTCTGGGGCCCCTGGTGGCCCCTGCTGCTCAGAGAGCCCCTTCTGTTTTCCTGGAGTCGCAAGACATCCAGTTACCGTGTGTGGCCGCGAGGAGGCACAGAAGGGGTCTTGGCAAAGGAGAGGCTGTGTGCTGGCAAGAGGAGTCTTGCGCTAAGCAACTCCTCGGTTCGCACAAGACTAGTCAGCGGCGGCAGCTGAGAGCGAGAAGTCCATGCAAAGCAAAAAGCTTAAGGCTGACATACTACTACTACACCAGGCGCATCACACTGCCCTGTGTGTGAACACCCACACCCACACCCACCCACACACACACACACACTCGCAACCAGGAGGAATAAAACTGATGAAAAACGGCTCAGTTCAAAGAAGCTTCTGTGCCACGGCGGCAAAGCAATAATCGATAAGAGACACCTGCCCCTCACCCCTCTCTCTCTCTCTCTCTCTCTCTCTCTCTCTCTCTCTCTCGCGGTCCCAGCTGGAAAATTTTTATCCCGCTTGACACAAATAAAAGAAAAACAGAAATACGTGTGAACTGATTTTTTTCTTATTTTTCTTCATCCATGACAGTTGGTAGGTATTGGTGTGTGTGTGTGTGTGTGTGTGTGTGTGTGTGTGTATTCTACCTTCATATATAACAACGTAATGGTATACCTGTACTAGTAATAATAACAAACCTACTAATACATAAATAACTAAATAACAGATCACTAAACTCATAAATAACAATAAGATAGCAATCCATATATCATAGCCAATGAAGCTCAAAGTAACATAATTTCACCCCTGACAAAAGCTCTCCCTTCCTCGGCCCTCCTTTTCCCATAAGTACCAGCGATATCAATACTCAAAACCGTTCCCATACAAGACTTCCCTGAAATCTCCTCAGCGGGTTGAAGGCTACATCAAACACACTATTTCCCCGTATCACATGTTAACCAGGGAAAAATGTATTGAAGTGAAAGTGTAGAGAATTCAACGTAGGGGAGGAGGAGTAAAGAAGCTGGCAATTGGGTTTTCTAAAAGGGTCAAACTGATATTTCTTATTGGAGATCGAGGCATAAGGTGGCTCTACGTTTTCGTGTGTCAAGTGTGTGTGTAATTGAAAAGCAGAAGGCGAGATGGCGTGTATAAGCTGCCGTTAATGTTTCTTAATGGTTCAAACTGATATATTTCTTAGCATAGAAGATCGAGGCATAGAGTCACTTTACTTTCGTCTTTCAAGTGTGTCAAATGTGTGTGTATGTGCGGGTGACCAATGCTTGAAGCCTGAGGTAAAATTTGAATCCCTTTGAGAAGACGGAATCGTGGTCTAAAAATATCCTTACGTGGGAGGCTGACAAGGCTATGTTAGGAAGGTGACGGGGATAAGGATGAAATGGCATAAACACAGGAAAGGGGAGAAAAGAAGCGAGGAGAGGAAAGAGTAAAGATGGAGATGGAAGAAGAGAAGGAGGAAAGAGGGAAGGGAGGATGGTTGATGTGACGTGGGATATTGGTAAGGATGAGGAAAATGGATAAAAATGAGGAGAACACGAGGAACAGAAGGAAGAATGCGAGGATGCGAGGAGGGGAAAGAATAAAGAAAGATAAAAGAAGAAAATGGAGAAAAGTGGGAAGAGAGGATGATTGACGTGGTCTGGGAGGTTGAAAAAATGAGAAAAGAAAAAAAATGAACAATAAAACAAAAAAAGCGAAGAAAAGGATGCGAGGAAAGAAAAGAAAAGCATCATAGAAGAGATAAAAGAGGAAGAGAGAAAAGTGGGATGAATAGGGTGAGGAAGAATGGATGATAAAAAGGACGGAAATAAAGAAAATATGAAAAAAATGGAGAAAAAATGCGAAAAAATAAAGAAAAGAAAACATGAAAAAAGATAAATGCAAGAATAGAAAAGAGAGAGAGAGAGAGAGAGAGAGAGAGAGAGAGAGAGAGAGAGAGAGAGAGAGAATCAGGAGGCAGAGAGAAAGAAAAGGAGAGTGAGATTAAACGCTTAAAGGGGGGGGGGGTTCAGGGGGGGGCTTCAATGGGGGGGGGTAAAGGGGGCTACCTCGGGAGGTCTAACTAAGGACTAACTTGGATAATACGACTTAACGATGACTGCCAATTGGGTCTTTTCGTTACGCTGCACGACTCGCTCAAATGGCCGACGACTCTGTGACCTCTAGCGGGATTTTTGACCTTATGAGCTTAGGTTTTCTTATTTTTTTCCCTCTTTTTAGGTTGACATTTGATGATCTTGGAGAGAGAGAGAGAGAGAGAGAGAGAGAGAGAGAGAGAGTAGATATGTGTTCCATGGTGGGTTTTGCTCAATTTTTACCTCCTCCACTTTTTTCTCTCCTATAGTGACACTTTTTTTTTCCTCCCCTTGACCCTCCTTTTCCCTCCATTTTCTCCCCACTGATTCGCCTCCCTTTATCCTCCTCTTTTTCCCCGCTTTTATTTCCCTTTTCAAACCACTAACAGAAGGTCGGACGAAGAAGACTAAAAAATAAAAAATAAATGAGCTCCCCCCAAAAAGAAAAGAAAATAAGAAACAAAAGGAATATCTCGAAATCAGCATCAAACAGAAAGGAGGAGGAGGAGGAGGAAGAGGGAAAAAAAGAAGAAAGAAAGGAAAAAGCGAGATAAAAGGAGGCAAAAAGGAGGGAAAGATAAAAGGAAGAAAAGAAAGAGAAAAAAACTAAAGTGTATTGAAGAGAGAAAGAAATCAGAAAAAATATAAATAGAACAAGAATAAAGAGAGAAAAGAAAGAGAGAGAGAGAGAGAAGAGAAAAGGAGAGAGAGAGAAAAAGAATGTGGTGAGTGGAAAGAAAAGAAAAAGACTGAAGGAAAAAAATCGAGGCGGAATAGTGAGAAAGAAAGAATAAGAAGGAGAGAGAGAAAAGAAGAGAAAGATAAAAAAAAGAGTGAAGGGGAGAAATAGAAGCGGAACAAAGAGATAAAAATGACCCCCAAAAATGAAGAGAAAGAGATCGAAAGAGAGGAAAGAAAAGAGAATGAAGAAGAGAATTAAAAGTGGAACAAAGAGATAAAAAAGACCCCCCAAAAATGAAGAGAACGAGATCGAGAGGAAAAAGAAAAAAACTGGGTCGGTCGGTCGGTCGCTAACGGGCCCCAAATTTTGCCTTCCTTAACGCTCTCGGAAGCTCATAGGAACTTAATTTTCTTCGCTCTCTATTTCACGCCGTAACGCCGCGCCTCGCTCTCTGATTGGCCCGCGCCGCCGCCTCCCTCATCAACGATTTAACGACCCAATTAGCATCATAGTTTTCTTATTCCTTCTCTGCCTATTATATATTTTTTTTTCTCCGGGAAGGTTTGGAGGTGAAGGTGACGAACGAAATAAGAAAGAAAGAAAGAGAGAAAGAAAGTTATGTTACGTTACTAAGGGCAGGTGTGTTTGAATTGGGGTTTGTGTGTGTGTGTGTGTGTGTGTGTGTGTGTGTGTGTGTGTGTGTGTGTGTGTGTGTGTGTGTGTGTGTGTGTGTGTGTGTGTGTGTGTGCGTTTTATGATTCGCAGTGTGAGTGTTTGTGATTGCTTTTGTGCTTTTTTTTGTTTTAATATCGGATTCAATGCTTTTAAGTCATCACTCTGTCTGTCTGTCTGTCTGTATGTATGTATGTATGAGTCTCTCTCTCTCTCTCTCTCTCTCTCTCTCTCTCTCTCTCTCTCTCTCTGCATTTGACTCTGAATAAAAAAAATCCTTGGACCAATATAATTTGATGTCCTTTTTAATATTTGCCCTGAATTCCTCTCTCTCTCTAGATTAGCTTTGCCGCCAGGGGGACGCCGCGCCCTGATAGCAAAAAAAAAAAAAAAAAAAATAATGAAAAAATAGCTCTTGAAATTCATATTGATTCGAGATTAAATTTTACGAATACGAATTTATTAGCGATTTTATGAGTTTCGGGTGGTTGATTTTTGGTGGTGGTGGTAGTTTTGGTGTGTGTGTGTGTGTGTGTGTGTGTGTGTGTGTGTGTGGTTGTTGTTGATATTGTGTCTTTTATTTCCATAAGTTTTGTGTCCCTTTTGGCAACCGACTTACTCTTCCGCACACACACACACACACACACACACACACACACACACACACCCCCCCACACACACACACACACACACACACACAGCCCCCTTATAACCCCCCACACCCAACCCAAACCCCTTCCCACACACAGCCCCCCTTTCCGCCCCCGCCCCCCAGCCGCCCCCCCGAACCCACACAAAGGACAGAGGCGGCGGAGCAGATCCAACACTCTTCCCAAAATTCCGGGTCAGCTGAGCATCGACAATAGGCGATTGGAAGCGATCTCTACGGTGTCTGATTCCAAGTTGCCCGGCTGCTCAGGAGAGGGGGGGGGCTCTTTCCCTCTCTGATCCCCCTCGCGCCCCCCTCTTATATATTTTCTCGTCGCTGATTGGTCCTCTCGTCCCCCTCCCACCCCTGACGGACGAAAGGAGGCCAAGGGAAGGGGATCAAGCGGCCGGATGGGATTGGAAGGCTTATTACAGCGGGGAATCGTCAAAACTCACTCGTCTATTGATGGGAAGTTGATATCGGTTCCCGGTTTCGCTTCTTATACTTTTTCTTAGCTCCTCTCTCTCTCTCTCTCTCTCTCTCTCTCTCTCTCTCCCGCTCCTGGTAATGATCTCCTTCATATTCTCCATATTCTCTTTATCTCTTTTTTTCTTCCTTCCGTTATTTTCTCTCTCCTTGTGTTTCTCCTCTCCTTCTTTTCTCTCCTTCACTGCTTCTTCGCGTCCCTCGTTTTTCTCTCCTTCTCTCTCTCGCGTCTCGTTTCTTTAACAAATAGCTCACTGTTTCCCCTCTTTCCCTTCCGCTCTTCTTCCTTCCATCACTCTCATTTCCCTCTCTCTTCCCTCCCTTCATTACTCATCCCATATTCCGCTTCATCAGATATTCTCCACTCGTCTCGTCTTCTTTGTTTCTTTTTATTTTTTTTCTAATTCCTCTTTTTCTGTGCTTTCGTTTCGCTTCGGTGTCTTTTCTTTCTTTTCCCCGTCGAGCTGTTTAAGTAAAGTCTCCCCTCATCTAACGTCACCTCGAAATAGAAAACGGGAAGCGGTGTTGCCAAAAAAAGAAGGGTCTGATATTCTTTTGCTTCCTTTTAATTTTTCTCTAATACTTTTTTTCTGTGCCTTTATTTCGCTTCGGTTTCTTTCTTTTCCCCGTCGAGCTGTTTAAGTAAAGTCTCCCCTCATCTAACGTCACCTCGAAATAGAAAACGGGAAGCAGTGTTGCCAAAAAAAAAAAGGTACCCCACTCGCACCGTTTTTTGGTGGAGTTTAGATTTTTTTTTTCGGCTTTATTTTATTTCCCTTCCCTCTCGCGGGCTGACCTCATTTCCCGCGCTAAAAGGGTTATACATCCCCTTTATGAGTGTGATTTTATTTTCCCGCGCCCGTCCATACCATTAGCGAAGTATTTGTTGTCGCTCCTACCTACCTACCTGCCCGCGTACCTGGCTAATTATTATTTCAGGTAGAGCAGAGTACACCTGAGCCTCAAGTACAAAGGCATAATGTGAAAACCTCGACTAATAATTACTGATGATTGTGTTGAGTATTTTTTCCGCTCATTTCTTTCAATCTTGTGTGTCTTTTCTACCGTAGCCAGCTACTTTTCAAGGTAGAGTACACCTGAGACTCTAGCACAAAGGCGTAATGGGAAAGCCTGATCTCTGATAATTACTGATGATTTTGTTGATTATTATTTTCACTCATTTATTTCTATCTTATGTGCCTTTTCTACATTAGCTAATTATTTTTCCAGGTTGAGTACACCTGAGACTAGTACAAAGGCATAATGTGAAAATTTGAACTCTGATAATTACTGAAGATTGTGTTTATTTTGTATTTCTTTTCAGTTTCGTTTTCATTAGTCTTTTTTACCTTGGCTAATTATTATTTTTTCAGGTAAGGTAAGGTAAGGTAAGGTAAGGTATGATAAAGTAAGGTATGGTGTGATAAGGTAAGGTATGGTATGGTAAGGTGAGATCAGGTAAAGTAAGGTATGGCAAGGTATGTATGGTATATGTATGGTATGGTGTATGTATGGTAAGGTAAGGTATAGTAAGGTAAGATCAGGAAGGTAAGGTAAAGTAAGGTATGGTAAGGTATGGTAAGATAAGGTATAGTAAGGTAAGATCAGGTAAGGTAAGGTAAGGTATGGTATGGTATGGTATGGTATGGTAAGGTAAGGTAAGGCAAGGTAAGATAAGATTAGGTAAGGTTAGGTAATGTAAGGTAAGGTAAGATCAGGTAAGGTAAGGTCAGGTCAGGTAAGGTAAGGTAAGGTAAGGTATGGTATGGTATGGTATGGTATGGTAAGGTAAGGTAAGGTAAGGTAAGATCAGGTAAGGTAAGGTAAGGTAAGGCATGGTAAGGTAAGGTAAGGTAAGGTAAGGTAAGGATGTTTAACGATGACAAGGGCGTATTAGTGTTCATAAGTATTTTTTTTCTTTTTTCTTTTTATTTCTTCTCTCTCTCTCCTACCTTGGTTTCTTATTACTTCGGGTAGAGAGCACTTTTACGCCTCAGATCCAAGTACACAGGTGAAACTTTGATAACTTCTCCTGTTTCTGTATAGTTTTATTTTTACATGCTATTTGTAAGGCATTTTGTGTCCCTTCAAAATGGCTAATTAATGTCAGGTAGGATTCATTTTTGCACCTCAGAATCTATACAGGTAACACGTAAGAACTCTCATAATTACTTTTACTTTTGTTTATTCTTACTTTCCTTTTCCATTAGTCAGGTGTTTGTTATCCCTTCCACCTGTGTTAATAATTAGCTAAAGTAGAATTCATTTTTAGACCTGAAATTCTACAGAGGTAACACGTAAGGACTCTGATAATTACTGTTACTTTCATTTATTCTTATCTGTATTCCCCATGAGTCAAAGTATTTGTTGTTATTTCTATCTAGTTAATTAATTTCATGTATAGTTCATCTTTACATCTGAGAATTCACATAGGCAGCACGTAAGAACTCTAATAATTATAATTACTGTTGCTTTCCTTTATTCTTATTTGTGTTTCCCATACGTCAAGTATTTGTTGTTATTTCTATCTATTTTTTTTCACAGCAAAGGAGACAGTTCAAGGGCGTAAAAAAAGAAAACAATATTAAAGAAAAAAAGCCCGCTACTTACTGCTCCTGAATAGAGTACAGAGGAGTGGCCAAAAAGAGAGGTCAATTTCGGGAGGAGAGGTGTCCAAATTAATTTCATGTATCGATCATCTTTACACCTGAGAATTCACATAGACATCACGTAAGAACTCTGATAATTACTGTTACTTTCCTTTATTCTTATTTATCTCTCCCATTAGTCAGGTATTTTTCGTTCCTTCCACCTGTATTGATAATTAGTTCAGGCAGAGAGCACCCGTCCACTTGATACTCTCTCTACACAGGTAAACTTCTATTCACTGGACTCTGATTGCACCTGGCCTTTGTGATGTTATTGTTGTTCATGTTATTCGTATTCTTATTCCACCTTTACTGAACAGACTCATATAACATTATTTTATTAAGTATTAACTATGTTCCCCTTACTACGTTCACGGCTCAGTATGATTATAACAAAACTCTAATTCGTCCCACTACTTCTAATTACCCTTCTGGTGTTCATATTTTTCATTATTATTCGTATTCGTATTGCCGTTTCACTATGCACACAAACAGTCTGTCATTTCTATCATTAACTATGTTCCCCTTACTACGTTCACGGCTCAGTATGATTATAACAAAACTCTAATTCGTCCCGCTACTTCTAATTACCCTTCTGGTGTTCATATTTTTCATTATTATTCGTATTCGTATTGACGTTTCACTATGCACACAAACAGTCTATAATTCCACACGTTATTTCCTATGTTCCTTTTTTTTTTTTTTACATCAGATGACACGGCTCAAGGGCAACAGAAGGGGTACAAAAAAAAAAAAAAAAAAAAGTCTGCTACTCGCCGCTCCCATAAAAGATAAAAGTAAGGAGTAGCCAAAAGAGAGGTCAATTACTTAATCTTTACTACACTAATCAATACGGTATAACAAAACTCCAATATCCGTTCTGATTTTATTATTACTCACTATTATTTGTAATCTAATTGACGTTTCAATATGCACACAAACAGGTATATCATTTCACACGTTATTTCCTATGTTAACCTTACTATACTAATCACTACGGTATAACAAAACTCTAATTGCTGCCCACTACTCATAATTTCCGTTTTGATATTATTTTTTCATTATTATTCGTATTAGTATTGCCTTTTCACTATACACACAAACAGGTATTATCCATGTTCCAACTACACTATGGTATAACTTAACTCGTAATTACCTTTCTGATGTCATTATTACTCATTATTATTCATATTTTCATTCCCCTTTCACTATACACACAAACAGGTATTATCCATGTCCCTTTACAACACTAATCGCTATGGTATAACAAAGCTCTAATATCCACCACTCCTCGTGATTAGCGTCCGTGTTGTTCCATTTGATAACTCCCTAATACCTAATAACTTAACACGGCATAAACTCTCTATTCCCATAATGCCGGGGAGTAAGTAATAACAAAACGAATATCACCCGGAACCCGAGCGTCCAATTACGAAATGCAACGCTCAGCTGATAATGTGAAGCCCCGATGCCGCTATTGACGAAAAACACCGGAAAATGGGAACGGAAGGACGAGAAGGAAAAAAACATCTATTCATTATAACGCAGACTGAATGGAGAATCTCTGAGGACGAGGCGGTAATTATATTTTTCATCTCCTTAATCGCGCTGATAAGGAAGCACTTTTTCACCTCCCTTTTCTTTTTTCTTTTTGCTCACCGTCAGCTTAATTAATTGTCTCAAAAATGGTCCCCCGGCAAATATGAAACAGGGAGGTGGTGGTGGTGGTGGTCGTTGGCGGCGTGCGACCCAACTTTGTTAAGGCAGGTTGAATTGAATTTGTAATTATACGTTTAAATAAATAATGAACGTGCGGTGTGTGTGTGTGTGTGTGTGTGTGTGTGTGTGTGTGTGTGTGTGTGTGTGTGTGTGTGTGTGTGTGTGTGTGTGTGTTTGAGGGACAGACTGATATAGATAAGGACTACGTGGGTGTTTGAAATAGATTCGTAGAAAGATAGGTAATGCGTGCGTGTGTGTGTGTGTGTGTGTGTGTGTGTGTGTGTGTGTGTGTGTGTGTGTGTGTGTGTGTGTGTGTGTGTGTGTGTGTGTGTGTGTGTGTGTGTGTGTGTGTGTGTCGGGGGGATGTTCGCGCGGCTTCAAGGGAGACGGAGGGGAAAACTTTGTGGGACTTGAGCTTCAAAATTATCCGCTTCCATCTTAGGCAAGGAAAATGAAGCCTTGAGTCTTGCACCACCACCACCACCACCACCACTAAAGCACCCAAAACAACCCGGTTAATCTCCTTTTCTGCCTTTGGATATAGCTGATGTGGGATGCGGAAGCGTTTGCGAATACCAACCGATATACATCAACGCGTTCAGCCTCTCTTCGCTCACCACACCAACGCCTCTCTTCCCTCCCTTCATGCCCTACTCTACATGTCTATTGTATCTCATCCCTTGTGTAGCAACGTTGTAACACTCCTCTCAACTCTTTTTATAGGAACAGTGATTTGCGGGCTTTTTTTCATATTGGTTTATTTATTTTGCCCTTGAGCTGTTTCCTTCACCATAAAATAAAATAAAAATGAGTCAAAATTTATAAACACATAAATTCTACGGTCCAAAACGCGTCTTTCACATCCTAACGCTATCATGTTTGTTTATGTGATCCCTTCGTCGTCCTTCAAAGCGGTGTTGGTTTTGATACAGTCGGAACTTGTAATGAATAAACGCACCACCACGAAATACGATGAATAAGTAAACTTGGACGATATATACATGCTCGAAAAAGAGGATAGTCTCTAAATGTTCATTCGTTCATTCGGTAAGGTAAGGTAAGGTGGGGTAAGTTAAAGTAGGGTAAGGTAAGGCAAGGTAGGGTAATGTAGAGGCGAGGTGAGGTGAGGGGTAAGGTAAAGTAAGGTGAGATTGAGATTAGCTTAGGTTAGGTAAGGTAAGGTAAGGTAAGGTGAGGTAGGGTAAGGTAAGGTACAGGTGAAGGGAGCTGAGGTTCGTTATGTTAAGTGAGGTAAGGTAAGGAAAGGTTAGTTAAGGTAAGGAAAGATAAGGTAAGGTAAGGTATAATAAGCTAAGGTAGAGATTAGGTTAAGTCAGGTAAGCTCAGGTGAGGTAAGGAAAGGTCACGTCAGATTAGGATAGGTTAACTTAGGTAAGATAAGGTCAGGTCAGGTTCGGATAGGTTAAGGTAGGTCAGGTAAGGTCATTATTTCTCCCCTATCACTTACACAAACACATCCAGCGCGTGAGATATTAACACATATACGGCAAGCACAGCTGACTCGCATAAACGGAGCTCTCACTTAACATATATAACTCGCCTATACGGAATCGTCACATTTATCAACTCTTGTTTCCGCGAACGTGTGGCAGTAGTGTGCAGATTTAATGCATTCCTAACTTCCTCATTACAACTTACTGGGAAAAATATTATGTAGCAGCTTAAACACACGCCTTCCAGAGCTGGTCAATAATGATGAAATGCGGCGTTCAGACCGAGGAGGAGGAGGGGGAGTGAAAAGGTGAGGTAAGGAGAGGTTAGGTTAGGTTAAGTGTGGTGTGGTGTAGTGAGGTGAGGTGAGGTGAGGTTAGGTTAGGTTAGGTAAGGTTAGGTGAGGTGGGGTTAGATGTGATGTGGTGTGAGTGGAAGAGGAGGGAAAGGGAAAGAAAGGTAAGGTAAGGTAAGGTAAGGGAAGGGAAGGGAAGGGAAAGAAAGGTAAGGGAAGGGAAAGAAAGGGAAGGGAAGGGAAGGGATTGAAAGGAAGGGAAGGAAGGGGAAGGGAAGGGAAGGTATGGGAAGGGAAGAAAAAATAAGATAGGCAGGAAGTTCAAAGGTGAGGTGAGGTAATGTTAGGTGAGGTGAGGTGAGGTGAGGTTAGGTGTGGTGAGGTTAGGTAAGGTAAATCAAGGTGGTGTAAGGTAAGGTAGGATGTACAGGTGTGAGCTTACCTACCAAACACAATTAAAAAAAAGTAAAATAAAATAAAACTAGAAAAACAAATAAAGTAAATACCTACTTTTTTCCTTAATGAAGCGAAACTTGTATAAAAAAAAGTTACGATGTTTAAAATGATCTACCAATGATATATATTTTCGTTCAGTTTACTCCATTTCCCAAGCACACACACACACACACACACACACACACACACACACACACACACACACACACACACACACACATACACACACACTCTCCGTTGCACTTCGCCCCAAACGAAACAAATATTTAGCAATTCATTACCAGCGCAAGTCATTTACATAGAGAATCAGGCAGCGAACATTACTACCCTGCTAATAGGCCTAGGGAAAAAATGTTAAAAGAAAAACCAGTGCAGGCCTACTTTCTCTCTCTCTCTCTCTCTCTCTCTCTCTCTCTCTTATTATCATTATTATCTCTGTTTTGTTGCCTCCATAAGTAGTGGGAGAGAGAGAGAGAGAGAGAGAGAGAGAGAGAGAGAGTTAGTCTCAATTCTCTGTCTAACTACGAAACTAATTAACTGTGAGACATATTGGAATTTTGGGGACAGGAGGAGGAGGAGGAGGAGGGAAGGAAAGAAGAGAGAGAAGATAATGGAGAAAATAGGAAGGAATGTGGAAGGGAGAGGAAGGGAAGGGAGTGAAGGAAGGAAAGAGGAAGGAATGGGAAGGGAAGGGAAAGAGAAGTAAGGTAAGGTAAGGAAAGGAAAGGAAAGAAAGGTAAGTGAAGGAAAGGGAAGGGAAGGTAAAGGAAGGGAAGTGAAGGGAAGGGATTGAAGGGAAGGGATTGAAAGGAAGGGAAAGAAAGGGAAGGGAAGGGAAGGAAAGGGAAGGGAAGGGAAGAGAAGATAGGCAGGAAGCTCAGAGGCAAAGAAAATAAAGAAAAGAAAAAAATCAGACCACAGTAGTCTCTCTCTCTCTCTCTCTCTCTCTCTCTCTCTCTCTCTCTCTCTCTCTCTCTCAAAGAAAATTGCACACAGTATAATATTTTCAAAAACAAATCCACTTTTAATTGAAACAAGGAAGTCTATTTGAGGGGTTTCTTCCTCCTCCTCCTCCTCCTCCTCTTCCTCCTCCTCCTCCTCTTCCTCCTCCTCCTCAAAGTCAAAATCCTCTCACGGAAAATAAAAATAAAAATCCTTTCTATTTTGATATCTACATAAGAGAGAGAGAGAGAGAGAGAGAGAGAGAGAGAGAGAGAGAGAGAGAGAGAGAGAGAGAGAGAGAGAGAGAGAGAGAGAGAGAGAGAGAGAGAGAGAGAGAGAGAGAGAGAGAGAGAGAGAGAGAGAGAAACCTTACTACCTCGCCCCCATCTCCATCTGAGGTTTATAATATCAGCTGATCTTCCCCTCCTCCTCCTCCGCCGCCGCCTCCTCCTCCTCCTCCTCTTCCTCTTCAACTCTCCCTAAATGAAGACCCAGCAGTGTAGTCTATGCAGATTTAATAGTGTTTGTTTGTCTGATAGTAGTAGTAGTAGTAGTAGTAGTAGTAATAATAGTAACAGTAGTAGTAGTAGTAGTAGTAGTAGTAGTAGTAGTAGTAGTAGTAGAAGTAGTTAAAGTAGTTTAAAATTTTACTGCAACCTTCCCTTTATTTTTAACCCTACCCACATATATATTGTTTTCTCTATTCTCTTCATATTGTTTTTATATACAGACTCCCAACAATGCCAAAATCCGCCACAAAAAGCAAGACAAAGAAAAAACAGAAAAAAACAACAGGAAAATTAAAAATACACGAAAACATACCGATTTTTAACTTATTTTTGTGGGGGAGGAGGAGGAGGAGAGAAAAGAGAAGGAAAAGGATAGATAGAGGATTGAGAGGAAGGGAGAGGGAAGGAGGAAAGAAGGGAGGGAAGAGGGAAGTGAGAGAAGGAGAAAAGAGAAGGAAAAAAGGGAAAAATAGAGGATCGAGAGGGAGGGAAGGAGGGAGAGGGAGAAAGGGAAGAAAGGAAGGAGGGAAGAAGAGAGAGAGAGGAAGGGAAGAATGAAGAGAGTGGAAGGAGGGAAAGAAAAGAAGGGAGGGAATGGAAAATGGAAGGAAGGGAGAGAGAGAAAGAGGGAGGGAAGGATGGAGAGGGAGAGAGGGAAGAAAGGATGGAGGGAAGAAAAGAGAGGGAGAGAGGAAGGGAAGAATGAAGAGAGGGAAGGAAGGAAAGGAGAGAAGAGAGGGAATGGAAAAATGTAGGGAAGGGAGAGAAAGATAGAGGGAGGGGAGGGAGAGGGAGGAAGGGATCGGGTCACATACTATTTGTTATTTGCAGTGTCGGAGTATTGGAACCCACGGGCGTGAATGGGTTCGGATCCTCCTTTATTGCAGTCAACTGTGAGCGTTTGGAGTCTCTCTCTCAGCCGCGTAAACACATAAAAAATGCAAATAAAACCAATCTGTTACACGCAAGAGACGGGGGCGGCAGGTACGAGAGGTGAAGGGATGGGGAGGGAAAAGGAAGAAGGGGAATGCAGGTACAGAGGTGAGAAGGGGGAGAAGGGAAGAGGAAGGGGAAGAAGGGGAAGGAAGAAGGGGACGACGTAGGTATTATGGGGGGGTGGAAGGGGGAAGAGGAAGGGGGAAAGGCAAATGCGAAGGAAGAAGAGGAAGAAGAGGTCATAGGAGTCGAGGGTAAAGGTGTTCTGAGAGGGAGGCAAAAAGGTATATTTGGGAAGGTAGAAGGTAGAGACAGCTGTGTATATACGTTAAGGTAGGTAGATTCAACCGTTGTGCTATGTTATGTTATGTTTTACTGTGCTGAGCCGTGGATTTATATTTTGCTTCATGTTATGTTAATATAGTTATAGAGATAGCTGGACAGGTAGAGATAGCTGGGCAAGTAGAGATAGATTTACAAGGAAAGATAGCTGGGCAGGGAGAGATAGCTGGCCAGGTAGAAATAGCTGGGAAAGTAGAGATAGCTGGGTAGGGAGAGATAGCTGGGCAGGAAAAGATAGCTGGGCAAGGAGAGATAGCTGGGTGGGGAGAGATAGCTGGGTAGGGAGAGATACCTGGGCAGGAAGAGACAGCTGGGCAAGGAGGGATAGCTGGGCAAGGAGAGATAGCTGGGCAAGGAGAGATAGCTGGGCAAGGAGAGATAGTTCGGCAGGTTTCTCGTTCTCTGTCTCGCTGTTTCCGTTTGTTACTTTCTATAAAGACGAGTTCGCTTTGGTGTCACGGCAGGAACAAAGGTGGCAAGCGATGCTCCTTTGTTCTGAAGGTATTGTCAGCAGGTAGACACACACACACACACACACACACACACACACACAAGGGTATAAGTAATGAGTTTTCCGCTCCCTCGATCGTCTGCAAAAGGTGCTGAATCCTTTTTCTTTTTAGATTCCGATTCTTTTGCGCTTATAATGTGTGTGTGTTTGTGTGTGTGTGTGTGTGTGTGTGTGTGTGTGTGTGTGTGTGTGTGTGTGTGTGTGTGTGTATACCTTCAAGATTAAAAAAAAAATGTCATGTGAAAAATAGCAATAAACTAACTGAAAAATATATTGAAAGGGTTTGAATTGCAACATAAAATAACCTGAAGATATTAAAAGCTTCTCCGGAGATGTAGCAGTAGTAGTAGCAATATACAAGCTGGTGGTGGTATTCTAAGCTGGAACGAATCTCTCAAAAGAACTCATCCAACCTCTTTTCAACATATCCAAACATTCATAACTTTCCCAACACACACACACACACACACACACACACACACACACACACACACACACACACACAAATCCACACTACAAAGCTAAGCGGCGGAAAAAAAGAGAGGGAAACATAGACGTTCCAGGAATCTTGTGTTGTTGTTCGGCTTACGTGTTTGTGTTTCAGTTCTCTGGGAAATAATAATAAGAATAAAGACGCGTGTGGTAATCCTTGTTTATAAAAGGGTACAGAAAGTGAAGTTATTGTTTGAGGCTGTGGGGAAAAGTTTTGAGTCTTAGAAAATAATGAAGGGAAAGTTTGAAAAATGATAACAATAAGGTATCGAGTTATCTTTGTATTCATTCACCTATTGACGTATAAGAAAGAGTGTGTTACTGATAATTAAACGTTCAGAAAAAAAGTTTGGCAATGAATTTGTAGTTGAAAAAGATGAAGAAAGGATGAAAATGACGAGGAAAAATGAAGAAGCGAAGGGAGTGTTTAAAATGAGGAAAATAAAGTTTGGAAGTAAAATTGGAGAAGAAAAAGATGAAGAAAGGATGAAAATGACGAGGAAAGATAAAGAAGCGAAGGGAGTTTAAATGAGGAAAATAAAGTTAAGCATTAAAATTGGTGAAGAAAAAGCTGAAAATAAAATGAAGATGAAGAAAAAGATGAAAATGATGAAGATGAAGAAAGATTACGAAGCGAAGGTAAGGATTAAAACGCATCTCTATCTATCTATCTATCTAACTATCTATCTATCTATCTATCTACGTATAAAAGAGTTACTGAATGTGGTTTTAAGTAATTATTTGGTTATTATCATTATCTTCAGCTATTATCAATGAATTCTTTAATATATTCGTCTAATTACCTTTGTTTCACCTGTATGACTAATTATCTTGAGCTGCTGCCAATTATCAGGTGTTTTATTCTCTCGTTTTCTCATTCTGTGTTTTGTTTGTGTTTCTCATTTATTTGATTTTCTTCTCTCTCTCTCTCTCTTTGTTTCTTTTCTTTTAAATATATCTCTAAGTATTCCTCTTACTTTCCTTGTTGTTCCTCTAGTTCTAAATAATTCTTCTTTCTTTATTATTCTTTCTCTTCCCACTATGTTTTCTTTTTCTTTAATTTCTCTCTTTCTTTTCTTTCAAATCTCTCTCTCTCTCTTCTACTTCTTTTTCCTTTCTTTTTTCTGTTTCTCTTTTGCTAAATAATTCTTTCTCTCTTAATTTTACTTTCTCTTTCTATCATATGCTTTTCTCTTTTCCTTTTTCTCTCTCTCTCTCTCTCTCTCTCTCTCTCTCTCTCTCTCTCTCTCTCTCTCTCTCTCTCTCTCTCTCTCTCTCTCTCTCTCTCCTCTCTCTCTCCTCCTCCTCCTCCTCCTCCTCTCGACCCTCAGCTATCCATTACGCCGCCCCCAGTGCAAGGTATCCACACCCATAGAACAAAAGGCCTCGATACTTGATCCTCTCTCCCTCTCTCTCTCTCTCTCTCTCTCTCTCTCTCTCTCTCTCTCTCTCTCTCTCTTATATAATGCATACAAGAATCAACATCATCATCGTCATCATCATCATCATCATTCAATCCTCACTCTTAATAACGTAATGCATTAGACTCGATTCCCCTTACCAATAGACAGCAGGGAGGGAGAGAGGGGGAGGGAGGGGAGGGTGTATGACAGGGGGACCCCAACCCTTACTTAACAAGGCAATAAGCACGTTTTCACTCTGATTTACACCCCAGAGAAGAAGGAGGAGCGGAGGAGGAGGAAGAGGAGGAGAAGGAGGAGGGGGAATGGGAAAGAGACGAAGAGTATGGGGAGGAAGAGGGAGAAGAGGATGAGGAAGAGGAAGGGAAGATGGGGAAGGAGAGGAGGAGGAGAAAGGGAGGGAAGAGAAAGGGGAGAATGGAAAGTAAGAGAAAGGAGAAAGGGAGCAGGAGAAAGACGAGGATGAGAAGGAGGAAGAGGAGGAGGAGGAGGAGGAGGAGGAGGAAGAGGAAACGGAGGAGGACGAAATAGGGGAGGTGGAATACAGGTAGAATGGGAGGAGGAGGAAGGGGAAGAGGAGTAAGAGGAGGAGGAAGGGAGGAGGGCGTTGAAGGGATACAGAACTCAACTCCACATGAGGGTCACCTGATCCGCTGGCAGGGGGCGTGGCGAGGAGGCTTGAATCCCTATACGAGGCGTCCTCCCCTGTAGCGGGCGAAAGATAATGGATTCCGATGCTCCTGCTGTGGGATCCAACCCTTTTCGCTCGCCCCGGGAAGGTTTACAATCCGAACGGCCGGATGCGGAAGGTTTTCGGGGCAATTGGCGCCAAATTGCTCGGCCCCGCGGAAGGTTGCAATGGGAAGGTGTGTGTCAGAAATATAGATTAAATTTCGGCCCATAAAAATAAAATAGCTCACGCCCCGCCACGCCACGCCACGCCGAGGCTGTGTGTGTGTGTGTGTGTGTGTGTGTGTGTGTGTGTGTGTGTGTGTGTGTGTGTGTGTGTGTGGTGGTGGTGTGGTGTGGTATGGTATGGTCTGGTGTGGCCTCCCTGGATTTGGTAGGGACACGGTCACAGCCAGCTCAGGACACGATCAAGGGGAAATTACAAGAGGAAAAGAAGTCAAGAACATCGCGACAAGAGCAACAAAGGAGTGGAAAAGGACACGATATTGGGAAAACAAACAGAGAAAAAAAAACAAGATACAGACTGGATGAACGGAACATTATCAGGAGTACAACAAACACGAGAGAAAGGAACATCACTTCGAGATAACCAGAACGAGAGGAAAGGAACACGAAAGAAACATTAAAAACACAAAAACAATACAAAAAGAAAAACTTAATCACCAGTTACCTAAAGCAAGTCAAGATAACCAGACTCAACACAAAGATAAAGATACAAACATAAGATAAAACACCACAAGACGTATCCAACACCCTTCGCCGGCTTCCAAGAGTATCAAAAAAAGAATCAAAACAAACATATCAAAACACACTAAGACAAGCCCCAAACATAACAAAAACAAGCCCAAATCCCGCCAGAAGTATCCAACACCTTCACCGGCTTCCAAGAGTATCAAAAAAAGAATCAAAACAAACATATCAAAACACACTAAGACAAGCCCCAAACACAACAAAAACAAGCCCAAACCCCGCCAGAAGTATCCAACACCCTTCACCGCCTTCCAAGAGTATCAAAAAAAGAATCAAAACAAACATATCAAAACACACTAAGACAAGCCCCAAACACAACAAAAACACGCCCAAACCCCGCTAGACGTATCCAACACCCTTCGCCGGCTTCCAGGAGTACTAAATGCCATACGGGATTCCGCCAAGCGCTGTTTCATTACACCACAAAGCCGCCTCGATCCCCTTCACCGCTGTCACAGGGAAAAGGAAGCCCGGTCGCTGCGGTTCAGATCCTCCTACACATGAATCACAGGATCAGCGGCGCGAGGGAGGAGGAGTGAACACCCTTACCGACGAGGAGGAGGAGGAGGAAGAGGAGGAGGAGGAGGAGAAGGAGGAGGAGGAGGAGGAGGAGGAGGCGATCGAGAGCTAATGCCATAATACGTTTTTTCAGTGTTGTGTGTGTGTGTGTGTGTGTGTGTGTGTGTGTGTGTGTGTGTGTGTGTTGTGTGTGTGTGTGTGTGTGTGTGTGTGTGTGTGTGTGTGTGTGTGTGCGCGCTAACAAAGGGATCATGGTACACTAGTAAGGGATCAGGGAAGTTTTTTCTGACCCTTTTATCTTCTTTTTATCGTCCATTTTTCCTTATTCCCTTTTTTTTATCTTCGTTTCTTGTTGTTTCCTTCTTTATTTTTCCTTTTTTCCTTTTTCCTTTTTTTTGTTTTCGTATTTTTATGTATTTCATCCGTTTTCTTGTTTATACTTTATCGTTTTCTTTTATTTTCCCTCCTTCTAGTTGGTTCTCTCTATCTCCTTCTTCTTCTTCTTCCTCCTCCTCTTCTTCCCCCTCTTCTTTTTCTTTCTCCTCCATGATTCGTCTTTGTTCTCCTTGTTTCAGCTCTTCATCTCTCTCTCTCTCTCTCTCTCTCTCTCTCTCTCTCTCTCTCTCTCTCTCTCTCTCTCTCTCTCTCTCTCTCTCTCTCTCTCTCTCTCTCTCTCTCTCTCTCTCTCTCTCTCTCTCTCTCTCTCTCTCTCTCTCTCTCTCTCTCTCTCTCTCTCTCTCTCTCTCTCTCTCTCGCAACAAAAACACAAAAAAAAATATTAATCTTCGGCGAGGCGGATGAATCACGCGGCTTGCTTGCATTTCGCGCAGTTTAATGAGAATTCCGCCTCTTTTTCATAATAAAACAAAAACAAAAAGGGGGCAGCGCGTGCACGAGGGGGCAGTGTATTATCGCATTAACGCTGGATATTACTCGCCGGCGCTGGCTGCTGCTGCGTTGCCGAGCCGCGGGAGAATATTGCCGTAATTTTGATCAAGCTGTATTTCCGACTTCAGAGGCGATAGCACTAGGAGAGAGAGGGGGAGAGAGGGAGAGTCACACCCGGCGTTAGGTGAAGCGAGGCTGAATAATACACACGATGCTAGTGGTGAAGGAGAGAGAATGGTCTAATGCGACTTTCGGAATGTATTTATTGTAAATTTAAAGCTAAGTAGAGTCGCACCCAGCGACAGGTAAATCGTAGACTGAATGATACACACAATGCTAGATATGTAAATGTGTTTGAGAAAGAGAAGGGATAAGGATGTGTTTAAAAATAGGTTTAAAGAATTTGTTGGATAAATGGGTAGGCGGTGGCTGAGTGGTAGCGTGCTGGGCCCACATTCACCGCGTGATGGATGACACGGGTTCGAATCCCCACGCTACCACCACGGATTTTTCAGTCACCGCCGAGTGGCTTAAAACTACCCACATGCTGTCCTGAAGACCACCCATCAACCCGGAGTCTAGAGGAAACCGTCCAAGTAATCAAGAAGGAGTTCCGGGGGGCAGCATGAGCCAAGAGAAGATGGCGCCACTATAAACACTTGCCTGTGCCACTACGAGCTGGGGCCGACTACCATCCAGGCCCCTCAAGAGAGCCTACCGGCGCTACAGGCGTACACGTAAAAAAAAAGAAGAAAAAAAAAAAAAAGATAAGTTAGGTAGGGCGAAGCTAATTATGTAGGCAACGTCGAGGAGAGGACAGAGAGAATTAGATTACGACTTCCCGATTCGCTTGACAATAGGATTGTAGTTTTTGTTGAAGAGTTAGAGTCACATCCAACGTTACTTAAGGCGAGGTCTGAATAGTACACACGATGCCAGCGGTGATGGAGAGCGAACAGACTTTCAAATGCGTTGGAAAATCGGTTTGTGGTATAGAGTTAGTCACATCCAGCGTTACGTAAAGAGAGGGCTGAATAATGCACACGAGGGCAGCGGAGAGAGAGAACATTCTCACACGACTTTCCGAGATGTTTAAAAATGGATTTGTAATATTTAGTGTGAATGCAAAGTTAAAGATGAAGTTTATAAATGAGAGTGAATGAGAATGAATGAGAGTGAATGAGAGTGAATGAAAATATAAAGAACAAAGGGAATATATAGAAGATTAGATGCAAATAAGGAAATGATAAAAAAAATATGGTAGGAGGAAAGAGAAAAATAAGAAGTGAAAGAAATATTTGCCACCATACATAGATATACATAGACGATATATATGTTTTTCTTAGTATGTTTATGTATTCTTAAGTCTTTGTTTCCCTCCCTCCGTTTAAGTAGCAGAAAAAAAAGTTAATATACGAGTCTTAAAAGGAAATATTGCCAGAGTAAATGGTGTAGTTTGTTAGTAAATGGTCACCTGTTATTAATATCAGCAACACCTGGGCTTCATTAAATGACCTAGAGAGATTACAGGAGAGAGAGAGAGAGAGAGAGAGAGAGTGTGAGAGTGTGTGTGTGTGTGTGTGTGTGTGTGTGTGTGTGTGTGTGTGTGTGTGTGTGTGTGTGTGTGTGTGTGTGTGTGCTTAAAATAATTAACCCAAAATGTCAGTTCCATAGAAGATGCTAATTAATCTTACACACACACACACACACACACACACACACACACACACACACACACACACACACACACAAGCACCAGGTAGCCACGCCATTGAATCAATAGTTAATTAACAACATAATAATTACCGCGAATATGAAAAAAAATCACGAACATTAAATTTTAATATTATTTTCGGTGTTGACCCCGCTGACCAACACACGCACACTCGCACGCACTCATACTCAGACTCTCTCTCTCTCTCTCTCTCTCTCTCTCTCTCTCTCTCTCTCTTTCAAGACATCAACTTTAACATAACAGACGTCCGTACTACCTGCAGCATCCGCGTAAGATGAACAAGCTCATCTCTACTCACCTGCTCTCCTAAAGACTCCCTAATCAGCCTGTCTACCTGTCCTAATGAGCCTCCACGTTACCCTCTCAGCCAGGTGTGTACTCTCTCTCTCTCTCTCTCTCTCTCTCTCTCTCTCTCTCTCTCTCTCTCTCTCTCTCTCTCTCACTTAGTCAGGTAACTTTTCTCTGTTCCTGTCTCTCCTTACCTATCTGTCTATGTATCTTTCTCTTTCTGGTGACAAGTGAAAACCAAACAGCCTTATCACGAAGTCGAGGTATCACACGGCCAAGAACTTTTTCATCATCCAAAGAAACGGAACTTTCTCTCTCTCTCTCTCTCTCTCTCTCTCTCTCTCTCTCTCTCTCTCTCTCTCCTACCTATAGAGCGTAGGAACAATTCCCTCTCCCTCTTCCCCTCTATTGACAAGCGAAAAAAACAAGTAGCCTTACCACAAAGCCAAAGTATCACACAGGGAGGACCTTTATCAATACTAGAAGCCGAGACAGAAAGTTATGTTCTGGGTAGCTCGTGCGGCGGAGACCAACACGAAGAAGAAAAAGAGGTCACTGGAGCAGAGAAGTGAACGAGAAAGTGGTTACTGGAGGAGAGACGCTGAGGCACTGAAGACGGATGTTGTTGAAGGAATATTAACGGTCAAGTCTTTCTTTCAGTGTTAATAAGAGAAGTTGTTGACACGTGGACAAGAGTGAGAGGGATAGGGATAGTGGTGGATAGGGATGCTGTAGACGTGTTGACTGTCCATCCTTCTTCCTTAGAGTCTTAATAATAGCAGTTTTTGATAAAGGGACAGGAGTGAGATGAGAGAAAGGTGACAAAAAAAGTGAGGGAAGAATAAGGTCAGAGCTTTTTACCAGAGTGAATGGTGACAGACGTACAGATACACACACAATACTATATTTTTTTTACAATATCAGGGAAGGAAAAACAGGTAAGGGAAAAGGTGAGTCTTACAATTGTTGGTCAGTATCTTTGTGTGTGTGTGTGTGTGTGTGTGTGTGTGTGTGTGTGTGTGTGTGTGTGTGTGTGTGTGTGTGTGTGTGTGTGTGTGTGTGAGAGATAGAGAGAAAAATAGAATGAAAAAGAGGGAGAGAGAAAGGTAGATAGATAGCTGGATATATATAGAGAAAATAAGAAAGAAAGAGAGAAAGAAGTAGCTGGTTAGAAAGATGGATAAAGAGAAGGAGAGAAAGAATATTATAAAAAAAATACATAATTAGAAAAGAACGTCGTGAGTGGCTTTTCAGAAATCGTTCACTTCAAATAAATAAAAAAATGAAAAAAAAAACTGAAAATTCTCCTTCCCCCTTTACAAACCTTCTTTGAAAACTCCTACGAATATTAATAAAAGAAATGATGAGAATAGAAAAAAGGGGAAAAAAAACTAAAATTATACATCTATACTTTTCTTCCAATCGATCGCTGTTATAAATTTCCACACGATTTTTCCATCCTTTTTTTCCTTAGCTTCTTTCCCTCCTTCGCAAGAGTCTCCTACGAATATTTAGAAAAGAAAATGAGGAGAGAAGAACAAAAAATCACATCACCACTATACTTTCCTCCCAATCGATAGGTGTTATAAATTCCCGCGTTTTTCCCTTCTCTTTCTTTCCCTCCTTCGCACGAGTCTCCCCTGAAGCTATTATGAAAACGGATGCAAGGTAATTAGAACCTATTACACATTTTTCTGCCTTTGGCTCACACAGGTGCGTTTTCTTACTACCGTCCTTCTTGCTTTTAATTGATAAGACAGTTTCCAAAAATGTGTGTTCGCCTTCGTCTGTTACAATGGGTACTCGCTGGTTCTGCACGAGGTCCCTCCAGCGATACTCCGTGATCCTGCGAAGGCCCTTGAGGTGGTATTCTTAGGCAATTCCTTCCCTTATCAATCACTCTTTTGATTCTTTTTTGGGAGCAGCGAATAGCGGGCTTTTTTTTTTTATTATTGCTCTATTTTCTTTGTGCCCTTGAGCTGTCTCCTTTGTTGTAAAAAAAAAAAAAGAACTTCTAAAGACCAAAAAAGGAGGTTAAACGCGTTCCCATTAGTGTTTCTTTACGTTCACTTTGCAGAACCTTTGTCACACTACCACCAGGATCATAAAACTATCCCTAGAAAGGCCCAAATCTCCTACGTAAGCCGTGTCAAACATGTGTGCTTGGCCGCCGGAGTGTTTAAGGCTACGACCCAAAGTTGGTATCAAAGGCATCAACACGCCTCTCCAAGCCGCTATTCAGTGCCTAAGTCTCGCAGGCTTACGGGGACGCCACGCACGGCAAAGGTTAAGGGCGTGCCAAGCCGTCCTCAGGGATTGGTACTTCCGAGGGAGAGAAAACGTGTTCGGGAGGGAAAGAAGGGAGCAGCTCGGGGTGGTTGAGTGCGCTGCGGTACCCATCCAGACAGGCCTGCCCCTACCAGTAAGAAATAAGTAAGATCGGAAGATATAAAGAAAAGTAAGTAATATAAGGACGTAAGATTAGAGACAACATAAGATAAATGAGGAGGAAGGTAAGACAGTGAAGTAAGAAAGTAAGATAGAGTAAGAGTTGAGTGAAAGCTAAAAAGAAAAGGTAAAAAACAGGAGGAAAATTAATTATCAACCTCGTCATCCACGAAACAGACTGTACAATTTTCCTCTCTTTGGACAGTAGGGACGAGCGCACGCACTAACGAACCACCTCACCCCCCCCCCGCCCCCCCACATAATTCCTCTCCCTTTTCTTCCTTTCTAATTCCTTTCCCTACTTTCTATTCCCTTCCTAAGTCTCCTCTCCTTCCCCTTCCTCCCCACCTCCCCTCTTTCCCTTACCTCCTAAACAATTTCCCTTCTTCTCATTCCCCTTCCTCCTATCCCTTTCCCCTTATACCTATTCCCTTCCCCTCCCTTCCTATGCCTTACCCCTCCTTCCTCCTTCCTTAATCCACAAACTCCCCCTTCCTTCCTTCCTTTTCCCTTCCCGTTCCTTTCTTTTCCCTTCCCTATTCTTCGTATTCCCTTCCCCTTATACCTATTCCCTTCCCTTCCCTTCCTACGCCTTACCCACCCTTCCTCCTTCCCTAATCCGCATACTCCCCCTTCCCTTCCTTCCTATCCCCTTTCCTTTCCTTCCTGGCCCTTTCCCTATCCCTCCTACCCCTACCCACGTCTTCCTAACTCTCCCCTCTCCTTCCTACCCCTTCTCTTCTTTAAACACACACACAACAGTAATGGAACTCTTCATTATTTGGGCGACGCAAGATAATGGCCCCGGCGAGAGCAGTACGTTCCATTTTCCAATCCCTCAGTCACTAATGGATGAGCCTTAAGGTCCCCGCGCGGCGCCCCTGTGTTGGCCCTGACGAAGTGCCCGGCGCAGACTCCTGAAGGCTAATTAAAGACAGGTGAGCAACAACAGCGTCCCCAGGTAAGGAATGATGAGGATTACTGAGGACGGGGACGCGGCGAGCAAGAAAGGCGGAAAGGGGAATGAGGATAGAAAAGGAGGAATGGAGGAAAGGAAGGAAGGAAGATGACTGATATGAGAAGAGAAGGAAAGAGAAGGTAAGACGAGGGAGAGGAAGAAAGAGAAGAGAGAGAAGGGGAAGAAAGAGGGGGAAAGATAGTAAGTAAACAAAAAGGAAAGGAAAGGAGAGAAAAGTAGAGGAAAGGAGAGGAAAGGAGGAAATAGGAATCATAAGCGAGGAAAGATGAGAAGAGAAGAAAACGAAAAAGAATCGGAGAGAAAAGCCGTAATAAAGGAGAAACTACATAAATAAGAGGAGAAAGAAAGGAGAAAGAGAGAGAAGAAGAAATGAGAAGACAGAGAAACACGAACTAGAAAGAACGAACAGTTTACAAAAGGAGAGAAAAAAAAATATGAAGAGAAAGAAAAAGGGAAAGCTCACAACCAAGAAGAAAAAGAAGAAGAGGAAAGGAAAAAGAAAGAAATAAAGAAAAAGGAGACAATAGGAAAAACTTACCACCACCACCACAACCACCACCACTGCCACCACCACCACCACCACCAGCCTCATCCTCAGCAAAGTCATAACGATCAGTATCATTATAAAAATCATTAATTATCGTCACTCGCTGCGCGGATCCGGAAAATCACGCTCAGGTGTGGTGAAAAACTAATTACCTGTTTGTCGATGGCGTACCTTTATGCATATTATGAGAGAGAGAGAGAGAGAGAGAGAGAGAGAGAGAGAGAGAGAGAGAGAGAGAATTATTATTATTATTATTATTATTATTATTATTATTATCATTATTATTATTATTATTATCAGTACTATCATTAAAACACTTACTATTATTTTTGTTGCTGTATCTAATGTGTGTGTGTGGGAGAGGGGGGGGGGGGGTGCGTGCGCGTGTGTGTACGTTAAGTGTGTGTGTACATAAAGTGTGTATGTGTGTATGTTTGTGAGTTTGTCCTTGCCCGGGAAAAATTCTTAAGGGTCTGAATCGCACTTAAGGACCACATTATAAGGACGCGGCTGGGCGGCTGTCGTACTTATCGTCGTGACATCCTGTTTATGATTCCGTATTTCAGGAGAGCCGCGACCCCCGACTCCTGCCCTTCCCATTACCCTTACTGGCCCTTCCTCGCCACAGCCCCTGCACACTCTCTTCTTCCTCGCGACCCCCCGACTCCTGCCCTTCCCATTACCCTTACTGGCCCTTCCTCGCCACAGCCCCTGCACACTCTCTTCTTCCTCGCGACCCCCCGACTCCTGCCCTTCCCATTACCCTTACTGGCCCTTCCTCACCACGGGCCCTTCACACTCTCTTCTTCCTCGCGACCCCCGACTCCTGCCCTTCCCATTACCCTTACTGGCCCTTCCTCGCCACAGCCCTGCACACTCTCTTCTTCCTCGCGACCCCCCGACTCCTGCCCTTCCCATTACCCTTACTGGCCCTTCCTCGCCACGGGCCCTTCACACTCTCTTCTTCCTCGCGACCCCCCGACTCCTGCCCTTCCCTCGTAGCTATTACCCTTACTGGCCCTTCCTCGCCCCGCCCCTTAACACTCTCTTCCTCCCGTGACCTCTCTTTCCTCAACAGCAAAAATTTCCTGAACTTCTTCTTCTTTTCATTTACTCTCTTCTTCCTCTTATCTTCCTCTTCTTCTCTCCTTTTATCATTTATTCTCCTTATTATCGTCCCTTCACCTATATTTACTTTTTACAGCAAGACCCACGAACAGAAGAAAAGTTAGGTAAATATTTGTCTAGATAGTCCTCTCTCGAATGCGTTCAAGTCATAGGAAGGAAAAAAATAAAGGCTTAAAAAGGCTACTCCAGAGTCTACTAGTGGATGGGATGAGAGAATGAAGATGCTGGTTGACTCTTGCATGAGGAAGTTGGACAGCATAAGGGGGAGGTAGCAGGAGGGATGGAGGCATGCACTTAACATATCCAGAAGAGCAACCAGCGTAAAAACATCGACAGAGGATATGAAGTGAAACGACAGAACGGAATTTAAAGAGGGAGAAGACTGTCAGTAAGAGGAGGGGAGCTGATGAGACGAAAAAAACTTACTACTCTGTCCAAGAACGGCGCGTGGGTGTGAGGGCCAAAACATGTGATGCATACTCTATAGGGTTGGAAAGTCCCTTCTATATGAAGTTAGGATCAGGGAGTGGGAAGGGATCGGAACGCCTAACCTCGGGGAAGCTGATTTGGCGTTAGATGATATATGAAGTTTCCAGTCTGGCACACACACACACACACACACACTCGTTCTCTCTCTCTCTCTCTCTCTCTCTCATAAACGGTCTTTTCCTTCACTATTCTTTCTTTCTCTTCCCTTTCTCATTCTCTCATTCTCTTTCTCCGCCTCCTTCTCCTCCTTCTCCTCCTCTTTCTCTCTCTCTCTCTTCCTCCTTCATTTCTAATCTTTTCGTTTTTCCTTTGTTTCTTCCATGCTTCTCTTTTTCTTTCTCCTCCACCTGCTGTTTTTTCCCTCTTGGTTTTCTTCTCCTTCGCCTTCCCTCCCTCCTCCTCCTCCTCCTCCTCCTCCTTTCTTCCGGTCCCCACAATAAGCCATTCAGGTGTTTTCAAGGTATCTCTATATATTTCCCTTCTCACGTTTCCCTCACTCTCCATTTTTCCCTTCCTCCTCCTCCCCCTTTCTTTCTTTCCTTGTCCTCCCTTCCTTTCTCATTCAATTTATCAGTGTTACCAACTAAAGAAAACTTGCAATGAGAGAAGATATTTTTCCTATCATACTTTCTTCCCTTCCTCCTCCTCCTCCTCCTCCTCCTCCTCCTCCTCCGTCGTCGCAGCTGCCTCCATCAGGGTAATTGAATCGCAGGAGGAAAATAAGAGGAGGAAAATAAGGGGAGGAGGAAAAGAATTAGCATGACGCGGGTGGAATATATTATAGGAGCGCTTTCTCTATTTGATGTAACGCCGCCCTCGCCCTTACCGGGTCAGGCCGTAAAATTAAAGAGAGAGAGAGAGAGAGAGAGAGAGAGAATGTATTGCCTGGCTGTGGAGATGAGCGTTTTCCTGTTTGTCCTGTTTGGATGGTGTGTGTGTGTGTGTGTGTGTGTGTGTGTGTGTGTGTGTGTGTTTTGGTGTTTTTTTGGCATTATTTTCATTTATTTTTATTTTTCTATTATTTCAACACAGCTTTTAACACACACACACACACACACACACACACACACACACACACACACACACACACACACGAGCATGTATTTTTTTGTTACCTTTTTTTAAACTTTTTTTCATTATATTTCGCAAAATTCACATCCGATTCGTTAACTTTATACGTAATAACATTTTGGTCACGTTCATGTGCGTTTTATGTGTACACGGGCGTCGGTTTTCATCTAAGACACACACACACACACACACACACACACGCACACACACACACGGATCCACTTTTTGTATGCTATTTCTCTCTCTCTCTCTCTCTCTCTCTCTCTCTCTCTCAACCCTTTTAGGCAGAAACGAAAAATTCATTATATAATAAACGTAAATCTAAATGTCTTTTCTTTTAATTTTCTTCCTCCATTTCTTCTTCTTTCTTTTATTACATCTTCCTTCTCTTCTTCCATTCTCTCCTTCAACCTTTTTTCTCTTTTTCTCTTATTAGTCTTTCCATCTCTACCTCAATCTTCTTCTCTTTCTTCTCTCATTCTCATTCTCAAGCAAGATCTCTCCTTCCTTTCTCTTTCCATCTTCAATTACTTCTTTCTCATCTCTCATTCTCTCCCACTCCTCTCTCTTCCTTCCTTCCTTCTATTACGTATTCCTTCTTATCTTCCCCCCATTTTTTCCCTTCCTCAATCCTCAAAATGCTCTTTCTCTGTTCTTTCTACTCTTCCTTTCATTCTCTCTCTCTCTTAGTCTCTCATTCTCTACCTCATTCATCTTTCTCTTCATTCCTTCCATCTATCACATTTTCCTTCTTCGTTCCTCCAATTCTCTTTCCGTCAATCTGGCAAATGCTCTCTTTTTTTCTTCTATTCCTTCCATTCTATCTCTCTTAGTCTCTCATTCTCTTCCTCATTCATCTTCCTCTCATTCCTTCCGTCTATCACATCCTCCTTATTCTGTCCTTCCATTCTCTCTCTCCGTCAATCCGCCAAATGCTCTCTCTCTTCTCTTTCTTCTATTCCTTCCATTCTCTCTCTCTGTCTCTCATTCTCTTCCTCAATCATCTTCCTTTCATTCCTTCCGTCTATTACATCGTCCTTCTTCTTTCCTTCCCATTCTCTCTCTCCGTCAATCTAGCAAATGTATCCTCGGTCCCTTTTACGTCTAGGTCAGTCTCGTCATCCATTACTGAGGCAAAATATTCACGCTTATTACATCCCGCTCCCTCCCCGGCTCTTAGTAATACCATTAATACTCTTAACATCTATCTTACGGGGACGATTTTTTCCCGGCTATTGCATTAAGCCAGCTAGGTCCTTCCCTGTGTCTGTGTGTGTGTGTGTGTGTGTGTGTGTGTGTGTATCTATCTATCAACTTATGTTCTCTCTCTCTCTCTCTCTCTCTCTCTTTATGTATCAACTGAATTTGTCCTTTTTTCTTTCTTTCTGTATCACTTAACCTTCTCTCTCTCTCTCTCTCTCTCTCTCTCCTCTCTCGCCACTTAGCTAAACTGGGTTACGTTAAATGTCTCATTCTCTCTCTCCCTAAAACCACTTACACTCCTTACCACAGTCTCATTTTCTCTCATTTTCTCACATTTGCTCACATTTTCTCTAATTTTCTCTTTTTTTTTCATTTTCTCTCACTTTGTCATCGTTACTCTCCTTTATTTAATTTTTCTCCTCCGTCTTTCTCACTTTTGCTCACATTTTCTCACATTATCTTTAGTTTTCTCTGATTTTCTTACATTTGCTCGCATTTACTTTCATTTTTTCTCATTTTCCATAATTTTCTCTCATTTTTCTCATATTTTGTCACTTTTTCTCTCATTTTCACACATTTTTCTTATATATATATATTTTTTTTCTCTCGTTTTTTTCACTCTCATTTTTTTCTTTTTCCTTTTCCTTTTAGTTCATGGTCTTCTTTCTTTTGTGTGTGGCTTCCTCTTCCTCCTCCTCCTCCTCCTCCTCCTCTCTTCTTTGATCTGTCTATGTCCTCATTACATCTCTTCTCTCTCTTCTTCCTCCTCTTCCTCTCTCCTACTTTGTGTCTTTAATTTTGTTCACTTTATTGTCACTAAATTCGTCGTTACTCCTGTTTTTATTTTAATCATTATATTATTTATCTTTTTTTCATTCTTCTACTCTTTTTTTTTCTCTTCTCGTCTCTTCTTTCTCCTCTTTAAACCAATTTGCTATATTTTTTTCTCCATTCCTCTCTTTCTATTTCTATTTTCCTCTTCTCTCTTCTCTTTTCCTCTCTTTTGTCATCTCCTCTTTTTCCATTTTCATTAACTCTCCTTTCTTTCCGATTTCCTTTCTGTCCATATTTGCTTCTCCAGTTCTCCTCTTTCTCCTTGTTTCTCCTATTCCTCTTTATTCCCCTATACTTCTCCTTTCTTTAACTCCCTCTTTGACAGTTTCATATCATCTCCTCTTTCCCCTTTCACGCTAGCTCACCTTTCTCTTCCAAGCTAACTCTTTATTTCTTTCCCTATTCTCTCCCTCTCTTACTGTTCTTCTCCCTTCCCTCTCTCCCCTC
>NC_066546.1:16582473-16597473 GCF_024679095.1 Eriocheir sinensis | reverse complement strand
AAATAAAACATGAATAGCAAAAAAAAGCAGGAAATAAAATGGTAAAAGTACAGAAAAAGGAGAACATACGGACGCCAAGCTGAGTAACAACAGACGAAATAAAACACGAATAATAATGAAATAAGGAGAAAGAGGGAAAGGATGAACACAGGAACGTCAAACTAAGTAAAAATACACGAAATAAAACATGAATTAAAAACAGGAAACATAATAATAAAAAAAGTGGAAAAGGGCAACATATGGACGCCAAACTAAATAAAAACAGACAAAAAAAACACGAATAATAAAAATAAAAACAGAAACTAAAAACATAAAAAATAAGAGGGTGAACATTTGAACGTCAACCTCAAATGAAGACACGAAAATAGAGCAGGAAAATAATAATAATAAAACAATAATAAAAAGAAGATTGGAGTTACTAGCAACAACTTAAGTCTTATAAATAGAGTCGAGAAGGAAAGCCTCTTAGCCTGGTAACTGTATAGAGGCGGGCAAAAGGAGAGGATCGAGTAGCTTTTATTCGCGGAAGGAGCGAAAAGTAGACGCTCTAGGAGCATTGAATAGGGAGTTGGAGGTGGAGGAGGAGGATTTAACACCACTAAAAAGGCATGAATGCTATGTTGGTGGTGGCGGTGGTGATGGAATTTAAGAAAGGTAGGTTATGATTGTCTCCCTGTTTCTTTCTTTCTCTCTCTCTCTTCTTTAAACCAAGTTCATTGTTCTTATTCTCCGTGAAACAATAGCAAATGAGAGAGAGAGAGAGAGAGAGAATCGAATGAATAAGTAAATGGAATGAGAGGGAGAGAATACATTGCCCCTCCTCTCTCTCTCTCACAACAACAACAACAGCAGCAGCGAGACAGTCTTTCGTTGCCTTAACTTTCGAAGAATTTCAATCACGGAACGTTAAGCAAACTCACTTTGAGACACACACACACACACACACACACACACACACACACACACACACACACACACGGTCCACTGGTGATATAGATTCTCTCTCTCTCTCTCTCTCTCTTCCACACACAGCACGTATCCGACAATAAAAACGAAACATATATACAGAAAGAGAAGAGAAAAAAAGAGAGAAAAAAAAACGAAGCTGGAGGGAAAAAACACGACATGAGAGAAGGAAAAAACAGAAGCCACTCAAAAAAGAAAAAACAGCAAAAATAATACAAAAACAACAACACCGAAGCAAACAAACCAACTCGCCGCTAAAAAAAAAATACCTTGAACCGGATATGACACACACACACACACACACACACACACACACACACACACAAAGAGAAAAAATATCATGAAAAAATCGTGAACAAGGAACATACACGGAGTCTGACACACACACACACACACACACACACACACGCACACATCATAAAAGTCATCTCTCACTTTTCCTTCCCCAAAAAACACACATTACAGAACACACACACACACACACACACACACACACACACACACACACACACACACACACACACACACACACACACACACACTAGTTCTCCCGTTTCCCCGTCCCCTCATTACCTGGGGTGGGCAGGGGGCGTCATTAGGACAGGTGTGGCAAGGTCTAAGGGCGCAGGTGACTCGCTCATTAGCACTTGCCGCCCGTGGGAGGAAAGTGAGAAGAGTTCCGACAGGTGAGACGAGGCGGGACATAGTTGGCGAGGAAAGGGAAATGATGGAGGGAAAAGGACGATGATTTTGTGGATAGGGAGGAGAGGAGAGAGAAGGAATAGGACGAAAAATAACTTAGTAAAGGGTATAGGAAGGTAGAAATAATGAAGGTGATAAGGAAGGGAAGGGATGGGAAAGAAAGGGATGTAAGGAGAAGATGGGAAGAATGGGAAGAGATGGGAAGGAAAAGTAGAGTAAAGGGCAGAGAATGGGAAGGCTGGGAGAAGAAAGAAGGGGACAGAAAAGAAAGGGAGAAGGGGAGAAAGGAATGATGAGAGGGAGCGGCAGTGAAAGGAAGGAAGAGAAAGAGGCAGAGGAATTAAAGGGTGGAAGAGACTACGTAGGGAAGGAGTGAAGGGATAAAGAAGCGAAGGAACAAAGAGAGGAGGAACTGGATCAGGAAGGAACGGAGGAAGAGAGAAGGAAGGGATAGAAGGCATACCGAAGGAAGGGATAAGGAAGCGAACAAAGGAAAGGAGGAATAGAGGAATGCAGGTGAGAGTAAAGAAAGTTTATGAAGGGAATAAAACACGCACGCCGATGCTCATATGTCTGCCTCTCTGTCCGACGATGATTGTTGGGGTGTTTTGTTCTGAGCGCCGCAACTTCAGGGTCATAGGCGCCGAACGTAAACTAAATAAACTATAAAATAAAAATATGAATACAAATAATGGGGAATAATTAAAACATGATATACGAACTCGATAAAAGATCAGTATGTCTGTCTGTCTGTCTGTCGGTTGAGTTCCCTAATGGTCGGATCACAAGCATCTTTTTTTTCCTTTTTTTTTTCCTTTTTTTCTCTTCCTTTCACGAGACTTTCTTTCGTTCTTCGAACTTTCAACTTTTTCTTCAAATTTTAAACCACCCAACTTTCCTCTCCTCCTTCCTTCTCCTCGTTCTCTTCCTCTTCTCATCCTTCGTGTCCTTCTTCTCCTCCTCCTCGTTCTCCATCTGCTTCTGTTCTGTTTCTTCCTCTTCTTTTCCTTTCTCCTCCTCCTCCTTCACTTCCTTTTCCTTTTCCTCTTCCTCCTCTTTTTTCTTCTCCTCCTCCTTCTATTTCTCGTCTTCTTTCTCTGCTTCTTCTTTCTCTTTTTTTCTCCTCCTCCTTCTCTTCCTAGTATTCCTCCTTCCCCTCCTCCTCCTCTTTCTCCTCCTTCTCATGTTACTTCTCCTTATCCTACGCTTCCTCCTTCCTCTTCCATTATCATCCCTCCTCCTCCTCCTCCTCCTCCTCCTCCAGGTAACTCACGGTGTCCTAAATCTTACATTAGTTTAGGTTTAAGTAAAATTATCTTCCGACACACTTTATCTTTGCGGAATGAAGTAAGAAAGAGTAAGGAAGAGGAGGAGGAGGAGGAGGAGGAGGAGGAGGAGGATTAGGAGGAGGAAGAGGAAGAGAAAGGGAGAATAAAACAGGGAAAAGAATATTGAAACGTGTGATACAAAGGAGGAGACAGAAGGGAAGGGAAGGGAAGGGAAGGGAAGAAAAAGTAAGGGAAGGGAAGAGGAGGCGTGTGTGTGTATGTGTGTGTGTGCGTGTGTGTGTGTGTGTGTGTGTTGACTTACTATACACGGTCCATCCTTTTTGTCAATATCTATCCACCTATCTATCATCTAATCTATTACTAACAAACTACCCTATGTGCGTGTGCGTGTGTGCGTGTGTGTGTAATATCACGAGGAAAACGACCTTTGCATCGCCCGGACGAGACAGCAGCGCTAAACTCCTGTCATTTGTTTTATTATTGTGTCGCGTGCCTGGCTGCGCCGTCACTACCACCACCGCCGCCAATGACGTCAAAGTCCGAAAGATTACAAGTCCAAAGTGTTACCGGAGGAGCTTCTGGGTGACTTATTTGAGTCTTGATGCGGGTGATGGTAATGGAGATACGGTGTTGTCTGTCTGTCTGTCTGTGTATTATGTTTCTTTATCCTTAGCTGTCTGTTCTTCTATTTGTCTGTTCACCTGTCTATGTTTCTGTATATTTCTCTCATCTTTCACTCTCTCTGTGTGTCTGTTTGTCTGTTAATCCTTCTATATTATCTTCGCATGACTATTTGTTTTAATGTTAGCTTGTCTGTCTGTCTCTATCTTTCTTTGTTAGTAGTTTTGTTTATCTCTATATGACCGCTTCCCTGTCTGTCTGTGTGTCTGTCTGTCTAAACCTTCACCTGGCTTATATCGACCTGTTTACCTGTATATTTAATTAGCGTTGAGTCACAAGGGCAAGACACACACACACACACACACACACACACACACACACACACACACACACACACACACTCACTCATTACCAAGCCAAGCAGGGAAAGGTTTGCGATATTACAATTCGTGAGTTTACGCCATTCGATAATAAAAAACGCGTATACATATTTATAAATCCGTCTTCTTGCCGCGACGGGAGACACACTTTTATCTTTTTTTATATATTTTTTACCACCACCGCCGAAAAAAAATAAGTGACAAAAAATACAAAAAGCAGAAAAAAAGGCGGAGTTGATGAAAATTTATGACACGGTGGATTTTGTCATGTGTATGGGGGGCTATTAATATTGAGGAAAATAAAAACAAAAATAATAGAGAGAGACAACCCCGGCTAGAGATCTAGGGGGGGGAGGAGAAGGGAAGAGAGGATGGAGGGTGAGGAGGAGAAAGAGGAGATGGAGGAGGAAGGGGGCGATGAAGAAGGGGAGAGGAGGAGGAGGAGGAGGGGGTGAGGAAGGGAGGGAAGGTGAGATGGAGAGGAGGGAGGAAAGAAGGAGGGTGATGGAGGGGAAGGGAGGAGGGGGTGGAGAGGAAGGGGTGAAAGAGGAGAGGGAGAGAAAATCTAATAATATACAAATACATTAAAAAAAAATAATATAAAAAGACACCCATGGATAGACATACGAGAGGAGGGGTGACGGAAGGGGGGGAGGGGAGGGGCGTGGAGGGGAGGGAGGGGGAGAGGGAGGGGTATGAAACTAATAACAAAAGGTGCCAAAAGAGACATTATTCAGTCAGGTAATAAAGAAGCAATATGGAAGCAATTTAATTAACCTGATCTTGCCGTGGGTGAATGAACTATGCACCTGTTGTTGTTGCTGTTGTTTGTTGTTGATTTTTATTTATTTTGTTTTATTTATTTATTATATTTTTGTATATTTAAAGTTATTATGTACTTATCTATCTATCTATTTATAAACGGATCTCTCACTACCAAATTATCCTGTGTGTGTGTGTGTGTGTGTGTGTGTGTGTGTGTGTGTGTGTGTGCGCGCGCACGTATATATTCCTGACAACCTACATATTTTTTCCATTTTATCGGCTTTTCCAATCTCCAAATCTCTCCTTTTGTCTGACCTACTCTCTCTCTCTCTCTCTCTCTCTCTCTCTCTCTCTCACTGGAAAGGGGGGTAATGAAATTTAAGGCAGGACCGGATGGCTGCGAGGGGAGAGAGAGGGAGAGAAAGAGCGAGAGAGGGAGAGGAAGGGAGGATGGTGACGGTAGGAGGAGGGGAGAGGACACAGCGGGGAGAAGGTGCTGATCCCAGAGTGGCGGGGAGCGGAGGGGAGCAGCCACGTCAGCTATTTGGTGTGTGGGTGACGAAGGGGAGGGAGGGGAAGGGCGGGGAGAGGCGGGGAAAGGCAAGGGGAAGCGGGGGAAGAGGGTAAAGCCGGGAAGGCGGAGAGGTGTTGGTGGCTGAGTGGTCCTGAGTGGTTCGCGTCCCGCCCGCCGATTCAAACAAGCTGGGAATTTTTCAGTCACCGCCGAGTGGCCTAAGACTACCCACGTGCTGCCCTGAAGACCACCTATCAACCCGGAGTCTAGATTCTCTCGGAAGAAGGATCAACATGAGCCAATCAAGATGGTGCCTCTATAAAAAACTTGCTTGCGCCATAAAGGGCTGGGGTTGACCACCAGGCCCCACTTAAAAGCCTATCAGTGCCATAGGCTAAACGTATAGAAAAGGGGGGGTTGGGAGGCGGGGATGGCTGGGGAAGGCGGGGAAGGGTGGGGAAGGTAGGGGAGGCAGGAGGAGGAGGAGCGCTGGGGAATGCTAGGGATGGTGTGGGAAGGAGGAGGAGGCTGGGGTAGACAGGATGAAAATGCATATAAAAGATGAAACAGAGACAGATAGCGAGAGAGGAGGAGAGAGAGAGAGGGGGCGCGCGGGTCTGACAAAATATAGACTCCGAAAAGTAAATATAAATGACGGGGTGAAATATATGTGTGCGGCCTTGCATTCGAGGGAGCATAAAGGCGATGAAAAGAGAGAAAAGAAAGCGATAACTATTTTTCTCTCACTTGCAACACTGTCTCTCTCCCTCTCTCTTTATCTATCCGTTTTTAAATCAATCCCTCCTTCCTTCCTTCTTACCTCCCTCTCTCCCTCCCTCTCCCTATACTTCCCTGCCTCACTGCTTTCCTCCATCCCTTCCTCTCTTTCTTATCCTCTCCTTTCCCTACTTCCCTCATTTATCCCTTCCAATGTCCTTCCCTCCCTTTCACCCTTTTCTCCTTCCTTTACCTCCCTCCCTTCGTTCCTGCCACACTCCCTCCCTCACTCTTCACGCCCCATTTTCCCGCTTCATGCACTCCACTCCCTCCCCCTCTCACCCCCTTCTATCACCCTCCCTCCCTACCTCCTCGTATTGCTGCATATCGAAAAATATATTCCTTGCCAAATCAGCATTCACTTACGAAACAATATATCGGCGTCTTCGGGGAGCGCGGAATCTTTAAAACTTCGCCTCCTCCTGACGACTCTTCGGAACATTGACTGACAATCTCCCGCGCGTCTTGACGTAAAAAGTTTGGGCTGCAGGTAGTCGCTCGCTGCTTGATTACCGCTGCCGCTTCTTTTTCGTGATCCAGTTGGGTTTTTGAATGCTCTCCTCCGTTCATATTCCTGTTTTTCAACTTAGTGTTTTTACATTTTTCCTTTACCAAGTATTTCTAGTTCGGTTTTTGGTTACTTATTTTGCTTATTCTTCGTCCTGTTCCTGTTTGCTTCGAATCTACACTCTAGATAAAGATGGCCGTTAGTGTTAGCAAGCTCATCAACCCTTGGGCAGGTTTTGCATTTCATCTGACAGTCCCACCATACAACAGGCCGTACTGGATTACATGGTAGCAGTAGTAATGGTCCAAACACTATAGCCTGACAAGACGTAGCTAGAAGGTTGACATAAGAACGTAAGGAGTCTGTCTGCAAGAGGCCGGTGGGTCTACACAAGGCAGCTCCTGTAAACGTGACCCCATCCAACCGCACTATGCATGACTTTATCTAACCTCTTTTTGAATGAATTTATCGTATTGGCACTCGGAAGTTGAAGTTAGTTAGTGGTTAGTTGATTATAAGGCCAGTGGTATGAGGTCAATAAATGGTTGGTGTTGGGTTAGTAAGTGGTTAGTGGTAGAGTGGTAGAGGGAGTGGTGATAGGAAAATAACAGTTGCGTAGATAGTGACAAGAAGAATAAAGAAACTGTTAAAACAAATGGAATAAAAATAAAGAAAAAGAGAAACAGCGGAGACGATGGAAAACGTTACATAAAACAGAACACGAGGAACAAGATAAAAAGAGAAAGAACGAGGGAGAGAGAGAGAGAGAGAGAGGGAAAGAAAGACCGAGGAAGAGGGAGGAAAATATGACTAACCAAATAAAGAAACAAAAATTGAAGCGAAAGAATAACCAGCAACAAATGGAGAAGAGAGAGAGAGAGAGAGCAAAAACAACACACGCACAAACGCACACACCCAAATATATAAAATAAACATAAACAAACTGAATAAACAATAATAAAAAAATATATATATAAATAAGAAAATAGAGAGAGAGAGAGAGAGAAAGAGAGAACCAGAAACACAACACGGCATATCAAGAGAAGGAGAGGAAGACGAGGGAAGGGGAGGAGAGACGGAGAGATGGAAGAAGGGAGGAATGGGAGAGGAGGGAGAAGGAGAAAGAAGGAAGAGGAGAAAGGGAAAAGAGAAGAAGGGACGAAACAGCGAAGGAAAAAAAACAGGAAAACAGGAGATGGAGGAACGAATGGACGAAGAAAGAGAGAGAAAAACAGGACAAAAAGGAAGAAAATGAAAAGAAAAACAAAGAAGATGAGACAAAAATTAATACAGATAAAAAAAAAAAAAAGGAGGAAAAGACAGCGAGATGGAGAAACGAACATAGGAACGAACGGAGGGATGGAGGGAAGGGAGGGAGGGATGGAGGAAGATTGATGGAGGAGAATCGATTGGCCTCACCTGGAAATTGATAGCTCGGGTGGTCAGCGCTGGAGTGGCAGGTTTATACTGGAGGGAAGGAGGGAGGGAAGGAAGGAAGTAAGGAAGGACGGAGGAGAGAGAGAGAGAGAGAGAGAGAGAGAGAGAGAGAGAGAGAGAGAGAGAGAGAGAGAGAGAGAGAGAGAGAGAGGCAAGGTATAAGAAAGAGGGGAAGAAGGGGAGGGAAGGAAGGAGGGAAGGTAGGAGGAAGGGAAGGAAGGAGGAGGGAAAGGGAAAGAGAGAGGGAGAGGGAGACAAATTACAAGAAAGAGGGGAAGAAGAGGAGGGAGGGAAGGAAGGAGGGAAGGAAGGAGGGGGTGAGGGAGGGAGGAAAAAAGAGAGATAAAGGGAAGGGGGAAAGAAGGAGAGAGAGAGAGGAAGGGAAAGATGATGAGGAGAGGGAGAGAAAGGAAGAGAGGAGAGAGAGAAGAAAGGAAGGAAACGAAAGAGAGGGGAAACATGGAAGAAAGAATGAGAGGAAAGAACGGAGGGAACAGAGGGAGAGAAGAGAGAAAGAAAGGAGATAAAGGATGGAGGGAAGGAGGAAAAAGTTGGAGGAGAGGAAAGCTTTTGAGGGATGACAGAAGAGGGTGGAGGAGGTAAGAAATTTCTCTCTCTCTCTCTTTCCAATTCCTACTTTGCTTTCCATATTCTTCCATCTCTCTCTCTCCCTCCACCAAAAGACAATCTATAAATGAAATTCTCTAAATAACATAATCGGATTCCAAACTTATTTATTTCATTTATTTTTTCCGGCAGTTCAGTGCATCCACATATTTTTTCTCCTCTCTCTCTCTCATCTTTTCCTTTCTCTCTCTCCCAGTTTATCATTTATCCTTGCTCCTGTTTTTTCTTTCTATTGTTTATTTTTGCTTTTGTTTTTACGTTCACGAATGTCCGACGCATTCACATTTTTCCATTTTTTTCTCTTACATATTTTTACACATTTTTTTTCTCCTCCATGTTCACTGAATTCTGAACGCACTTTCCTTTTTTATTTTCTTTTTTCTTTATTTTTTCTCCTTCAAACGACCAATTCTTTCCGCCGGGACAGGACTCTCCACTTTTACATTTTATTTTTAACATTATATATATTTTTTTTCATTAGACAGAACACACACACACACACACACACACACACACACACACACACACACACGAATGTTCTTCGTTTTGTTTACTCTCTCTCTCTCTCTCTCTCTCCATCAGCACCATCAAGGAAGGAAAAAAAGAAAGAAAAGGAAAAACAGGAAAAGGAAATTGAGGAGAAGGGAAGGCAAAGAAAAAGAAGAGAAGGAAAAGGGGAATGAGAAAAGAATAAGGAAATGGAGAGAAAGAGGGAGATGATAATGAAGGAAATAGCAAGAAGACGAAGAAGAAAACAACAACAGCAAAAACAACAACATTTCATCACAAACACACACACACACACACACACACACACACACACACACACACGAGAATCAGCGTCAATAAAAAAAATACTACTACTACTACTACTAATAATAATAATAATAACAAAAATAATAATAATAATAATAATAATAATAATAATAATAATAATGATAATGATAATAATAATAATAATAATAATAATAATAATAATAATAATAAAAACACCAATATTAATAAAACACAAAAAAACACCAATATAAAAAAAAAACACTAAAAATCACAACTATATATGTATAAAAAAAACATAAAAATACCTGAAATAAAACACCACAAAAACACACAATCTAATAATGATCCGACAATTCAATTCGCAATGTTGGAACGCTTCGAAAAAAAATGTGTGAAGCGCTCAGCAGATTTATTCTATTAAGTTCATTTTTTTTGTATATATAATTTATGTTGAAGTAATACAGCTCCTGGAAATAGCTCGTCTCTCTCTCTCTCTCTCTCTCTCTATCTACCTCTTCTTTTATTTCCTCTGTGGTTGAAATCAAGATAAAAAAATCATGGGGAGATAAAAAAAAGTGAAGAAAAAAAAATATGCATGTAAACTGGATATTTCAAGAGAGAGAGAGAGAGAGAGAGAGAGAGAGAGAGAGAGAGAGAGAGAGAGAGAGTAAAAATGAGGACGCCGGAGGAAGGAGGAAGAGAAATAAGAGGAGGAAAGAGTAAAATTATGAGCCGTGGAGGAAGGGAGGAGGGAGTTGAAAATAAAGGAGGAGGAGGAGGAGGAGGAGGAGGGTAACGAAGAGGATGAGAGGAAGGTGAGGGAGAGAAGGATGATTGGTGGTTTGAGGAGAAAGATGATGGAGAAGAAGGAGGAGGAGGAGGAAGAGGAGGAGAAGGAGGAGGAGGAAGAGGAAGAGGAGGAGGAGGAGGGAGGAGGAGGAAGAGGAAGAGGAGGAGGAGGAGGAGGAGGAGGAGGAGAAAAGGACATAAAATGAGAGAAAATGGAGTTGAGAAATGATAAAAATATACAGAAGAAGAAGAAGAAGAGGAAGAAGAAAAAGAAGAAGAGGAAAAAAGAAGAAGAGCTAAAAAAAAAACAGTAACAAAATTAAAAACAAAAATAAAACAAACAATAAAAAGCAAAATTCAAAACTCCCACAAAAAAAATCACTCAAACGGGAAAAGAAAAAAACAAAAAAAAGAAAAATAAGAGTCAGGTCAAAAAGAAACAAAAAGAAAAAAAAACCCAGCTGAGCAACGAGTGTTTTAAATCCCCGTGCATGGCTCCAGGTGTGTGTGCGTGTACGTGTGCGTGTGTGGTGTGTGTGTTTGTGTGTGTGTGTTTCTTCTCTGGCTACCTTCCTGATCCCTAGTAGAATTAGAAATAAATGATAGAAGTGTACTCTCTCTCTATCTATCTATCTAAGTCCAGGTATTTCTCTCTCTCTCGCGCTCACTCTCTCTCTCTCTCTCTCTTCCCGTATTGACCAAGGGGTCGGATCCTATAAATAAATGAGCATCACTTGGGAGAGGAGAGAGAGGGAATCCGATCCGAAGATTTAACCTTAAATTTAAGGGATGAAAGACCTGAACTCTCTCTCTCTCTCCTCTCTCTCTCTCTAAGATGAACCAGAAAGAGAGAGAGAGAGAGAGAGAGAGAGAGAGAGAGAGAGAGAGAGAGAGAGAGAGAGAGAGAGAGAGAGAGAGAGAGAGAGAGAGAGAGAGAGAGAGAGAGAGAGAGAGAGAGTAATAAAGAAAGACAGAGAGAAACATACGATAAGAAAAGTTAGTCATGAAAGAGAAATGGAGAAGAAGGAAAGAAAACATATTAGAACACACACACACACACACACACACACACACACACACACACACACACATCCCCCCCCATCCCCACCTTCCTTCCCACCCTCTCCTCCTCCCTTCTCCCCTTCTCCCCTAGCTGAAGATATTAATACAGCGATCTAATCCCTTATGCGGCCTCTCACACACGTGGTACAAATGCATTCTCGTCCCCCTAATGCCGAACCATCCCTGAGAAATATGTGAGGCGCTGTCGAGGAGGAGGAGGACAAGGAGGAGGAGGGGGTGGGGGGGGGGTAAGAGGAGGAGCAGGTGTTTTAAGGTAGGAAAAAGAAGGAGGAAAAATGGATTGTAACATAAAAGTACTCATTCTTCAGTGTTTTTTTTCCTCTTCCTCCTCCTTCTCCTCCTCCCCCTCCTCCTCCTCCTCTTCCCATTTATCTTTTCCTTTCCCCCAGGTTTAAGATAAGAAAAAAAAGGCAAAAGAATGGAAAGGAACACAAAATCGATCACTCAAATCCCCATTACTTCTCCTTTTCCTCTGCTTTCATTCTCTCTTCCTTTTTCATAGATACTGTTTAGCTACGACTTGAAATTAATGGAGAATTGTAACCTAACAAAATCGGTCGCTCCTTTCCCCATTACTTCTCCTTTTCCTCTGCTTTTATTCTCTCTCTTTCTTTTTCATAGATACTGTCTAGCGACGACTTGAAATTAATGGAGAATTGTAACCTGACATTAGTCCCGTGCCTGTAACAGTTTGAAGCCTCTCCTATACATATATAATATCCCTGTGAACATACGAGAGGCAGATTATATAGAGGGACAGAAAGGACGTGGGAAGATAGGAAAAGAGAAAATGGAGAGAACAGGAAGATGAAAAAAAGAGGAAAATGAGGGAATATAAAGGGGAAAAAAAGGTTTGGAAGATGTTAATAAGGAAAAAAGAGAATGGGGATGGAAGGAATAATAAGGAAAATCAGGGTAAATGAGGAAAAAAATAAGAAAAAAAGGATGGGAAAATAAGAGGAGAGGTAAGAGAGAGAGAGAGAGAGAGAGAGAGAGAGAGAGAGAGAGAGAGAGAGAGAGAGAGAGAGAGAGAGAGAGAGAGAGAGAGAGAGAGAGAGAGAGAGAGAGAGAGAGAGAGAGAGAGAGATTTAAAGAGAAATATGGGAAACAGAGGTAACATTTTTCACACGTTTGGCCGGAAAAGTGAGAGGGAATGAGCCTTTTTCCATTAGCGCTTTATTGCACGAGAGAGAATTCGGTAAGTTGGGATAATTGAATGAGTGGCTATGAATGAATGAGAGTTCTGGAAAAAACCTGAATTATGTCGATTTGTGAGATAGGAATGGTGCAAAATATGACCAAAGTACTTTACCTGATAGAAGAATTAACATATCAAAGGGTAATTCGGTAAGTTGGGATAACTGAGTAAGTGGAAATGAATGAGTTATGGAAAAAAATCTGAATTGTGTCGATTTGTGAGACATGAACACTGCAACATAGATGACTAAACCAAACCATATAGAAGAATTAACATGTTGTAAAGTTATTTGGAGTTACGGAAAAAATCTGAATTATGTCGATTTGTGAAGTATGACTAGTGGAAAATAAATGACTTAAACACATTACCTTAAAGAAGAATCAACATTTTGTAAGGTAATTCAATCGCAAGAGAGAGAATCGAGTTAAGTTTAAAAGGATTAGATAAATGATACTATGAAATATGGATGAAAAGACAAATGGAAGTTGTGAATTGAAAGATAATTGAGAAATATGGAGGAAGAAGAAGAAGAAAATTACAAAAACAAGAATTCGATCACATGAGAGCTTATCCAGTAACGAAGAAAGGCGAACCAATGAAAAAAAAGTGAAAAAAACCTGAAATATCGAAACGGTGAGGCAAAGCAGCCAGTCATTATTGCTTCACGGCGCGGCGCAGACCTCGGTAAGTTAGTCAACAGTCGGAGGGCGGAATCGTTAGTCAAGTTGTGTAACGGCCGAAGAAAACTTATCCAGAGTTGCGTAACGGCGACTTGTTTGGGAAGAGGAAGTTTGGCGATAGTTCACCCAGACGGTCTTGCTTATGAGAGTGTGGCGAGAAGGGAGACACAGACGAGGCGAGGCTTGTATAATGGGAGGGAGAGAAATTTAACCGGGAAAATAATAGTAAGGAAATGTGATGCAGTATATGATAGGTATTTCCCAGTTTGGTGATAGTTCACCCAGACAGTCTTGCTTATAAGAGTGTGGCGAGAAGGGAAACACAGACGAGACGGTACTTGTATAATGGTAGGGAGAGAAATCAACCAGGAAAACAACTGTATGGAAATGTAATGTAATATATGACAGGTATTTCCCAGTGTATGATAAGTTTGGCGATAGTTCAGCCAGACAGTCTTGCTAATGAGAGTGTGGGGAGCCGACACACATGCGAGACGGGGTTTGTATAATCTTAAAACCTAAACTCATTCACCTCAGACCTACTGCAGCCATAAAACCAATCAATATTAAGAGAAATCCAATCCTACGCTGTTTCCTAATGGGTTGAAGAACGCGCTTAAAGAGGACTCATAAGGGTTTAAATCACTTTTGGCTTATCTTCCTGACACTGAACCCGTCCAACCTTAAACCTCGTACATCCATAAAGCCATTCAATACTAAGAGAAATCCAATCCTACACTGTTGCCTAATGGCTTGAAGAACGTGCATAAAGAGAACGACTCATAAGGGCATAAAAACTTTTGGCTAATCTTCCTGACACTGAACCCGACCTCGTACATCCATAAAGTCATTCAATACTAAGAGAAATCCAATCCTACACCGGTTTCCCAATGGCCTGAGGAACGCGCTTAAAGTGAGGGACTCATAAGGGCGTAATGGGCCGGGCGTTAGGCAAGGGGAGCGTCGGAGCCCGGCCAGTTTATCACCTTAAGCGTGAGGGGGCGGGAAGAGCTGAGGCCAACCGCCCAACACTTCGCGCCTAAATTGAGCCATTCTGAGCTGAGGCATTTGAGGGGAGGAAGGAAGGGATGGCAAAAATATATCCCTCATGCTTTATCTTGGTCAGGGCGAGGAGTTGAGTGTGTGTGTCTTAGGCGGTTGGGAATGTAGAAATGTGTGTGGGAGGGGTGGAAGCGAGGGGGGACTGAGAGTAGGTGTGTAAGTAGGTAAGAGGGGTATTTGTGAGTGTGTGTGTGTGAGGTGTTGATTGCGCGTGTGTGTGTGTGTGAGGTGTTGATTGCGCGTGTGTGTGTGTGTGTGTGTGTGTGTGTGTGTGTGTGTGTGTGTGTGTGTTCGGGTTACAGAAAAAAAAACAAAAAAAGATGCTTATGAGTTTTTATATTGAGATTCTGCAATGATTAAAAGAAATATTAGCTCAAATATCTCTCTCTCCCTCTCCCTCTCTATCCCTCTCTCTAACTCTCCCCCTCCCTCCTCCTCTCAGCCTCAGCCAGCCCAAGAAATAAGGAACCATGAAAAGTCAAAACTGCTCTTTTAAACTTGCCAAATTGCGACGCCTTCAAGACTGTTTACCTTCAATCAGCTGGCCGTGAGACGCTTAAGCTCACCTGATGTTTTGCCAGGGAGACGAGGGGGGGGGGGGTCGGGGGGCAGAAGAAGGGTAGGGGAAGGGGTGAGGGAGGAGTGGAAGGAGTTTCAGGGTCTGGGAGGGGAGGGAAGGTAGAAAAAATGACGTGATTGAAGGGTAAATACGAGTTCTGAGAGACGACTTACGTATAACACAGACGGAAAATGGTTAAGGATTAGCAAAGAGACATGTGATTGAATTGAGATTACGTGTGTGAGTGAGTGAGTGAGTGAGTGAGT
>NC_066546.1:16567473-16577473 GCF_024679095.1 Eriocheir sinensis | reverse complement strand
GCAGGCGTTCGAAAGGGTTTTAGAAGCTTCCTTACGTTTAGAGAGACGCTGTTAAGTCACTAATAGCCCGTCCAGCCCCTTAGCCACTCCCATACGGCCCACTCTCCACTCCCCTTGAACCCATAATCTCGACCTTACGTAACCATTGAAAAACCCGCTATAAAAAGTGAGTTAGAAAATGATGAAATATAAACAGGTGAAATAATTCTGAATCGCTGGGTTGTTGGTTCTCCTCTGAGTAGCGTTCTGGGCCTTACGTAACCCTCAAAAACTGGACGGAAAAAAATGTTAATAATAAATAGGAAATAATAATGAAATAGTTTGAGGAAATACATTGAGAGAAGGAAGACATAGAGGAAGGAGGGAAGGAAGATTAACAAGGAGGTACAGTGAGGAAAGGAAGGAAGGAAGGAAAGGAGTGAAAGAAGGTGAATTGGAAAAAAAATGAATTGGAAAAAAAGGTTAATTGGAAAAAAGAATATGAAAGAAGATGAATTGGAAAGGGGATTTGGAAAGAGAGTGAATAGGACAGAAGATGAATAGAAAAAAGACCCTTACGTAACCCTTTCAAAAGCTGAATTAGAAGAAAAAAATGAATTGGAAAAAAAGGTTAATTGGAAAAAAGAATATGAAAGAAGATGAATTGGAAAGGTGATTTGGAAAGAGAGTGAACAGGAAAGAAGATGAATAGAAAAAAGACCCTTACGTAACCCTTTCAAAAGCTGAACTAGAAAAAAATAAATTGTGAAGAAAATGATGAAAAAAAATAACGAGGTGAAATAATTGATGAGGGAAAAGATTGAAGAACTGGCGGGGTCTCTCTTTTCTGACGAGCATCCTTAACTTTACATAACACGAAAAATAAAGTAAATGAAAACTAAATATTTGAACAGGTGAAATAATTTGACCTTAGGAAGTTATTAAGGGAAAGGAATGAAAAAACTGGTGTGTTGGTTCCTTTCTGTCTCGCATTTTTAATCGTACATGATACTTAATGAAAAAAAAAATAGATGGTAACTGAATATACAAATAGGTTAAATAATCTCCCTTTCCTCACATTAATTTTGCCTACTTTCCTTATTTACACTTCAATTATTTCGCTTCCTTCCAATTTACAAGCATTTTTCTTTCTACTTCATTTATTTACCTTCCCTTTTCTCATTTACGTGCCATTTTATCACATTTTTAAGTAATTTTCACGATCGTCTCATTCTAATTCCTCACTCATTTTTTTTTTCAGCGGGACTCGAACCCTGGTACACACGAGGACGTTAGGTAGACAGCGACAAAGACGAGCCACTCCACCACGGCGACGGAAACACACACAAAGAAGGCGTTAAACTTATAAGCTCGGCCGTGCAAAGACCCTTAAACTTTGTAGGTAAAAGATTACTTAAGTTTAGATGTCAGGGCGGCACAACACGAGACAGGGGGAAGTGTGGGTGGGTAGGAGGGAAGGAAGGAGGGAAGGGAGGAAGGAAGGCAGGAAGGAAGGAAGGAAGAATGGCAGGAAGGAAGGAAGGAAGAGAGGCACAACTTTAGACATGGGGAAGTGTGGGTGGGTGGGAGGGAAGGAAGGAGGGAAGGGAGGAAGGAAGGCAGGAAGGAAGGAAGGAAGGAAGGATGGCAGGAAGGAAGGGTGTCAGGAAGGAAGGAAGGAAGGAAGGAAAGGAGGAAGGAAGGAAGGAAGGAAGGAAAGGAGGAAGGAAGGAAGGAAGAGAGGCACAACTCTAGACATGGGTGAGTGTGTGTGGGTAGGAGGGAAGGAAGGAGGGAAGGGAGGAAGGAAGGCAGGAAGGAAGGATGGCAGGAAGAAAGAAGGAAGGAAGGGAGGAAGGAAGGAAGAAAGGGAGGCATAACTCTAGACATGGGTGAATGTGTGAGAAGGAAGGTAAGAAGGAAGGAAGGGAAGGAAGGAGGGAAGGAAGGAGGGAAGGAAGGATGGCAGGAAGAAAGAAAGGAAGGAAGGGAGGCATAACTCTAGACATGGGTGAGTGTGTGAGAAGGAAGGTAAGAAGGAAGGAAGGAAGAGGAAGGAAGGGAGGAAGGAAGAAAGGAAGGGAGGCATAACCCTAGACATGGGTGAGTGTGTGAGTAAGAAGGAAGGAAGGAAGGAAGGTAAGAAAGAAGGAAGGAAGGAAGGAAGGAAGCAAATAATGTAATGTAAGTAAACGGCGGGAAGGAAGAAATGAAGAAAATAAGGGGAATAAATTGACGGAATAAAGGAAGGAAGGAAGGAAAAAAGAAAGGAAGGAAAGAAGGAAAGAAGAAAGAAGTGAAGGACGGAAGGAAAATAAATCAGGAAATTATCAAACCTCGCACATACATTATTAGTCTTGAGGCCAAAAAAAAGGGAAGGGAACAGGGGAAAGAAATATAAACACTAGAAAAAGGACAGTTATATATAATCTCAAGGGAAGAAAGGTAAGGCAGGTAAAGGGAGGAGCACGTAAATTTAGGTCTCATTAAAGGTAAGGCAAGGTGAGACGCGGGCAACAGGTAAGCAGATTCCAAGCCCATTCCAGGCAGGTTCAGGTAAGTTCGGATCCTGCTCCTCCTTCCGTCACTTTCAATTCTTCGTAGTAGTTTAATGAAATTCTTGAGCGGGGTCGTTGCCTTATCTCTCTCTCTCTCTCTCTCTCTCTTTGTTGTCTATCTGTTTATCTGCTGTCTCTCTCTCTCTCTCTCTCAAATATTTTTCTGTATGTATGTATGTATCTATCTGTCTGTCTCTGCTCTTTGCCTCCCGACTCTCTCGCTCTAATAAATTACTGGGCGTTGCAATATTCATTTAGTGCACTGGTGTCTAATCGGTCACATATGTTAACTATTTTATGGCGGACGAGAGCGCTCATATATATAATGGGCGTGACAATTTTTTCTACCTACTTGTTTACATTGGGAGATATTTTTTTTTTTTTCATTTTCGATTCATTTTTTGGGTTCGATTATGTGGACAGGAGGGGGAGGGTGGTGGGGGTGTGTGTGTGTGTGTGTGTGTGTGTGTGTGTGTGTGTGTGTGTGTGTGTGTGTGTGTGTGTGTGTGTGTATTTAATTCATCTGTCATTGTCATTTTCTTTTTTTCTCCAAGTTTCCTCAGTTCTTGGTCTTCCTCTTCTTCTTCTTCTTCTTCTCCTCCGCCTCCTCCTCCGCCGCCTCTGAGCAACCATTTTTCTTGCATCCTGATTAAAATGCCTCAACACCTGGTTTGAATGAGGAGGAGGAGGAGGAGGAGGAGGAGGAGGAGGAGGAGAGTATCTTGTTCTCGTTTATCTCTTTTTTAATTCCTTCTCCTCCTCCTCCTCCTCCTCCTCCTCTTAAAAACTTTCATTTCATCAACTTTTTCCCTTTACTCTTTCTCCTTCTCCTTTCTTTCCTTTTTTTCTTTAATTTTCTTTCTTTTTCTTTCTTTCCCTAAGCAAACATTTTAATCCTCCTCCTCCCCCTTCTGTTTCTTTTTCTCGCTCTTTTTCTCGTATTTTTTATATTTTCTTCTTTTCCTTCCATTTTCTCGTTTGTCCTTCCCTTTTCTCTTCTATTCCTCCATTTTCTCTTTTATCTTCTCCCTTTTCTCTTCTTTTCCTGCATTTACTCCTTTTTCTCCCCTTTTTCTTTTCTTTTCTTGCATTTTCTCTTGTTTCTCTTCTTTCTCTCCCATTTCTTACTTTTTTCCTCCATTTTCTCTTCTTTCTTCCCTTTTCTCTTCTTTCTCTCCCTTTTTCTCTTTTTTTCTTTCATTTTCTCTTCTCTCCCATTTTCTTCTTTCTCTCCCTTTTTCTCTTCTTCTCTCCAATTTTCTCTTCTTTCTCTCCCCTTTTCTCTTCTTTTCCTCCATTTTCTCTTCTTCTTTCTCCTCCAGCAAACTTTATCTCCCAAAGAGTTTTCTAATTTCCTTCACTTAACTACCTCTTGTATTCACGCATTTTAACTCTCTCTCTCTCTCTCTCTCTCTCACACACACACACACACACACACACACACACACACACACACACACACACTCACAGACCCCCCCAGCCCCCCCACCCCACTCACACCCACAGGCACACATACAAAAGCCTACAAACATACGCACGCACTAACAGAACATTCATTATGGTGTCAGAGCAAATATGAACAAAAAGACAAATGCAAACAACAACAACAACAACAACAACAACACCAACAACAACAACAACCAGAGCAAATAATACCGACATAACATTTAGCGCATTAATCTTTCAAAGGCATTTCACTCACGTCAATGTAAATGTCCGTGTGTGTGTGTGTGTGTGTGTGAGTGAGAGAGAGAGAGAGAGAGAGAGAGAGAGAGAGAGAGAGAGAGAGAGAGAGAGACGATAGATAGGAGAAACACAGACAAACAGAAAACCCCCCCCAGAAAAACAGACATAATATTATAGTCAGTCTCTCTCTCTCTCTCTCTCTCTCTCGTTCCATAGTTCCAGCACGTCATTTCCCCAACCTCGTCGCTCGCCGTGTGTGGAGGGACGTTTTTCGCAGCTCCCATCGCGCGCCGCTGCAAAAATGAAGGATGGGACTCGAAATAACAATAGGAACAGCCAGTATAGCATCTGTCCCCCGTGTCAGGCGTCCGTGAGCGATGACACGTGGAGGCTAACTCTTTTAACCTTGCATTTTTTCACGCCGAAGCTCTGTTAGTTCAGCCGTGGATCAATGGGGGGTGAATATAGGCAGCTGGAGCGTTGCCGTGACCGGATTCTACGTAGCGAATGTGGAAGGAATGGGTTGAAAGGAAAAAGAGTAATATGTGTGCGTTGGAGAGATGGACCGTCGACTTCCTATGACGTTTCTTCCGTAGTAGTAGTAGTAGTAGTAGTAGTAGGGATAAGAATGGGAAGGAGGAGAAAGAGGAGGAGAAGGGGGAATAGAAGACGAGGAGGAGGAAAAGAAGGGCAAGGAGGAGGAGGAAGAAGGTGGAAAACAATAAAAAGAGAAGCAGGAAAGTGAAATGACTCTAATAATAGCCATGATCTCCGCCCTCTCTCTCTCTCCGTCAAAAAGCCAGCAGGAAGTCCTCTCAAAGAACAGACCTTCAATATTTACTCCCGTGATCAAAAGAGGTTGAAAATAACTCTCTCTCTCTCTCATGGACCTGTTTGCAAAAGCTTCTAATCTGTTCTGTCTTTCCACTTACTCCTTTTTAATAAGTAAAGGAAGGACGAGGTGGAGGAAAGGGAGGAAGGCGGAGGAGAAGGCGGAGGAAAGGGAGGAAAATGGGAGGAAAAGGTAAATAAAGAGAAGGGTAGGGTAGATAGATAGATATATAGATAGATAGCTGGATAAACAGACAGACTGGTAGATATACAAATTCAAGATATATCAGACAGGTAGAAATCATTAACAGGTGTGAGAGATTAGACAACATTAATTATGAGAAAAAATAAACAATAAAATGACAGGTAAAGCATTTGTGGCCTACCTGTACACACACACACACACACACACACACACACACACACAAACACACACACACACACACACACACACACACACACACACACACACACAATACTATATAATTGATAATCTGATATAGAAATTCTCTCTCTCTCTCTCTCTCTCTCCATCACTTTCCTTCCTTCCTTCCTTTCCTTCCTTCTTAATTCTCTTCCCTTCCTTCCTTCCTTTCCTTCCTTTCCTTCCTTCCTTCCTTTCCTTCCTTCCTTTCCTTTCCTTTCTCTTCCCTTCCTTTCCCTTCCTTAACTTCCCTTCTCTTCCCTTCCCTTCCTTCCTTTCCTTCCTTCCTTCCTTCCTTTCCTTCCCTTTCCTTCCTTCCTTTCCTTCCTTCCTTTCCCTTCCTTCCCTTCCTTCCTTCCTTCCCTTCCTTCCCTTCCTTCCTTCCTTCTTCCTTTCCCTTCCCCTTCCTTAACTTCCCTTCCTTTCCCTTCCCCTTCCTTAACTTCCCTTCTCTTCCCTTCCCTTCCCTTCCCTTCTGTCCACTGCTGTCCACCTTGTGAATATTCTCTTGGGTAGCCAGTCAGGCATTGCTTCGAATCCTCCCTTCCATTATCCTCCTCCTCCTCCTCCTCCTCCTCCTCCTCCTCCTGCTATCGGTGTACCTATTCTCCCTCCACACTTTCCTCTTTCCGCTTTATCCGCCTCCTCCTCCTCCTGTTCGTCCCTTCCCTTTAATTCCCTTGCTATTTATCTTGCTCTACTCCCTCTTATCCATTTCTCTTTGCATTGTTTTTTTCTTCTCATATCTTTTCTCTTTTAATCTTTATCTAACTTTTTATCTTCACTCTCTACCTTTCTTTCTTTTTATCTTGCTTTATTTCCTGTTTGTCCTTCTATTTTCCTCTTTATCAAGTTTCTTTGTCGCACTCTATTTCGGTCTGTTTCTTTGTCCCCTCTCTCTCTCTCTCTCTCTCTCTCTCTCTCACCATAAAGTAAGTACAGGTAAGTTTTAACATTTCGTCATAAAGGGAAGAACTTTACCTGTGCAATCTTACTAAGTGAACCTCTCTCTCTCTCTTTACCTTCTTTATCCGTCTAAGGGGAGCGCCTAGGCCCTTATGTAACCCTATTCTTCTTTCTCTTCTTCTTTCTCTGGTATATTTTTCTTCTAACGCCCTCTACTTTCCTTTTCCCCGCTCGTTCTGGTTCTTCAAGACTTTCTCGACCGTCTGTTTCTCCGTTTCTCTTCCTCTTGGGTCTCTTCCTCTTTCTCTTCTTCTTTCTCTTCTTCCTCTTTCTTCCTTCTTTCTCTGGTATGTCATTGTTCTAACCTCTTTATCTTCCTTTTCTCCGCTCATTCTGGTTCTTCAAGTCTTTCCCTACCTCCTCTTTCTCCGTTTCCCTTCCATTTCCCTTCCTTTCCTCTCTCAATCTGGTTCTTCTAAGTCTTTCTCTGGCTCTTGTTTCCACGTTTTCCTTCCCTTTAGGTCTCTTCCTCTTTCTCTTCTTCTTCGTCTTTTTTCTTTCTCCGGCATACCTTTGTTTTCTCTCTTTTTCCCTTCTTTTTCTCCGCCCATTCTGGTTCTTCAAGTCTTTCTCTACCTTCTGTTTTTTTTTTTCGTTTCCCTTCCCTTTAAGTCTCTTCTTCCACCTCTTCTTCTTCCTTCTCTTCTTCTTTCTCTGGCATATCTTTGTTTTCTCTCTTTTTGTCTTAATTTTCTCCGCCCATTCTGGTTCAAGTCTTTCTCTACCTTTTGTTTTTTTTTCGTTTCCCTTCCCTTTAAATCTCTTCTTCCACTTCTTCTTCTTCCTCCTCTTCTTCTTTCTCTGGCATATCTTTGTTTTCTCTCTTTTTGCCTTCCTTTTCTCCGCCAATTCTGGTTCTTCTAAGTCTTTCCCTCCTGTTTCTCCGTTTTCCTTCCATTTCCCTTCTTTTTCCCTTCCTTTCCTCTCTCAGTCTGGTTCTTCTAAGTCTTTCTTTGGCTCTTGTTTCCACGTTTCCCTTCCCCTTCCCTCCGTCTCCCTCCTCGCACTCTTTCCCGGCCATTTCTCCGTCCCCTAAACCTCAGCACGCCTTCCCTCCCCTTCCCGCCTCGTTCTCTTCCCGCCCATTCTTCTCCAACTCCTGTTCCTCCGCGTCCTAGGCCCCTTTTCGTCTGTCTCCCTCGGCACTCTCTTTCCCCGCCATTTCCCTCCCTCTTCAGCCGTGGAAGGGCCGCGTAGGAAGAGCCGAAGTGTCCTAAAGGCTCACTCTTGTTGTTCCTCCTCCTTCGTCGCCGCCAGAAGCATTGAGGACCTTTGTAGTTCGAGGTTTAGCGCTACAAGACTTTTACTTTAGTTCTCCCTTCGTCTTGCTGTTTGGTTGTTGCTTTTTGCCCTTTCTAATGTGTTTGCAGGTTAGGTTAGGTTAAGTTAGGGTAAGTAAGCGCTACAAGACTTACTGTAGTTCCTCCTTTCCACTTGCTGTCTGGTTGTTCTTTTTTGCCCTTTCTAATGTGTTACAGGTTAGGTTAAGGTAGGTTAGGTTAGGTTAAGTAAGGCTGGGTTAGGTTAGGATAGGTTAGGTCTGTCTTCTTCTATTCATCTTCCTCACTAGCTGGTCTTCCTGCTTCAAAATTCTTGCTATTTCTAAAGTTATCTTATTTTTGCCTTTTCTAGCTAGTTATATCTGTTTGTCTGACCTATTATACGCTTCCTCTTCTTCTCCTCTTCTTCTTCCTCCTCCCCTTCCTCCTCCTCCTCCTCTAAAAACGATCCTTCCTCGGCCATTAGGAAATTATATGAATTGTAACGGAGTCTCCCTCCAATGAATTATTCAGTCTTCATGCGGGGATGTGTGTTTCATGCTAATACGAGAGTCGGTTATGGAAAGTACAGGTTCTCTACGACTCTTTATGTACTGCTGGCCTGCTCCTATTATCGCTGCTACTACTGACATTACTACTACTATTACTACTTCTACTACTATTATTATTCCTGCTAATGCTACTACTATTGATTTTAACTTTTTTGGTGTAGTATTGGACGCAGTTCAAGAGCATAATGTAGATAGTAATGTGTATGTGTATGTGTGTGTGTGTGTGTGTGTGTGTGTGTGTGTGTGTGTGTGTGTGTGTGTGTGTGTGTGTGTGTAAATTGAATGTCTACTAATTTAACTAAGTGAGTGACTGAATTACTGACTGACTAACTGAATGAATGAATGACTAACTTACTAATTGACTGGATGAATAACTGACTGACTAACTAACAGAATAATTGACTGACTAACTAAAAGAAAAGGATATAAAAGGAGGAAATGGATTAAAATGAGAGGAAAAATAAAGGAGAGAAAATTAGTGAAGAAAAAAAGGCTATAGAAGAATTAGAACTGACTGACTGACTGACTGACTAACTGACTGACTGACTAAATACCTAACTGACTTACTGGCTGACTGACTAAATACCTAACTGACTTACTGACTAAATACCTAACTGATTTACTGACTGACCGACTGACCGATTGGCTGACTGGGTGACTGGATAATTGACCAACTGACTGACTGACTAACTGACCAACCGACTGACCGACTAAATGACCGACCGACTGACTGGGCGACTGGGTGACTGGGTTTGAGGATTATACAGGAATTATGTTGACGGCTTGCAAATGACACTCACTCAGGCGTTGTCAATAAGAGAAAGGAGAGGAAGGGAGAGAGGAAGGGAGAGAGAAGGGAGAGGGAGAGGAAGGGAGAGGAGGAAGGCCATAGCGGAGACAAGGGAACATACTTTGTTCTTCTCTCTCTCTCTCTCTTGCGACAGGTCTGTATATAGGCAATAATTCTGTTGTGGTCTGACATTACTGAGAGAGAGAGAGAGAGAGAGAGAGAGAGAGAGAGAGAGAGAGAGAGAGAGAGAGAGAGAGAGAGAGAGAGAGAGAGAGAGAGAGAGAGAGAGAGAGAGAGAGAGAGAGAGAGAGAGAGAGAGCAACACAACGGCGGCACCTTATAATAATGAAAGTTTTGCCGCGGTAGTTAAGTTAGTTTTTAGTGTTGCCGAAGGAGAGTCTTGTTGAGGGTATTAATTACTTAGCGGGGAGAGTGTTGTGTTAGTGTTGAGTTTATGCAAGAAGAGGAGGAGGTGGACGAGGAGGAGGAGGAGGAGGAGGAGGAGGAGGAGGAGGAGGAGGAACAGGAGGGGGAGGAAAAGAAGACCGCCCCCCCCTTGAGAAAAGTATGCAAAAGGAAAAGAGGAGAGAGCTTATGGATGAAGAAGAAGAAGAAGAAGAAGAAGAAGGAGATAGCCCCCCTTCTTATGGAACTATGCAAGAGGAAGAGAGGAAGAGGAAGAGAGAAAGAGAGAGGAAGAAAAAGAGGAAGGAAAAGTTTTTTGAGTTCATGCAAGAAAAACCCTAAAAAAAGTATGTACGAATAAAAAAATCCCAAATATTTTCATTGATAATTATTTTTTTTTTCGTTTTCCTTCTTCAATTAACAATAACACACACACACACACACACACACACACACACACACACACACACATTCTCTCTCTCTCTCAGCCACATCACATTAGGGGACAAAAGGCCGCTGAACAATACCAA
>NC_066546.1:16547473-16562473 GCF_024679095.1 Eriocheir sinensis | reverse complement strand
TACACAGCGCATAATAGTATTCATATGTTACACGGCGGGGCGGGAAATAGTTCGTAGATAAGGAGTGAAAAATATGTCCTTAGGTGTAGATAGGGTTAAGCGACTAAGGCTGTAGCTAAGTCTCTCTCTCTCTCTCTCTCTCTCTTCGTAGGCTACAGACACACAAACACACAAACAAACTCATAAATTGACGAGCCCTGCTGACGGAAAAAGGAGGAGGAGGAGGAGGAGGAGGAGGAGGAGGAGGAGGAGGAGGAGGAGGAGGAGAGAAAAACGAACGTAAATTGTAAATATCTATAAAACAAACCAATAAATGAGAGAGAGAGAGAGAGAGAGAGAGAGAGAGAGAGAGAGAGAGAGAGAGAGAGAGAGAGAGAGAGAGAGAGAGAGATCAACAGAAGGTGGTTCTAATAAATTCTCTTTTTCATTGAACCAAACTGAATCCCCAATCATGTGAATGAGAGAGAGAGAGAGAGAGAGAGAGAGAGAGAGAGAGAGAGAGAGAGAGAGAGAGAGAGAGAGAGAGAGAGAGAGAGAGAGAGAGAGAGAGCACCCACCCACCCACCCATCCCACCTAACCTAACCTAACCTCACCTCACCTCACCTTACCTAACCTTACCTAACCTAATCTAACACCCCCGTCAGCCCCTTCTCCCTCCCCCCTCCCCCCCTCACAGGTAAAGGTATAGGCCTAGTTAATGATTTTCCCACCTCTCCGTTCACCTGTGTAGGCCTGAGCGGGGCTGACTGGCTGTCTTGAGGTCTGACTGACGGCTCCTAATGACGGTCTAGAAGGTAATTATCATAGGCCAGTCTGCCCCTCTAATGACTGGCCTTACACACCTCTTCCTCCTCCTCCTCTTCCTCTTCTTCCTCCTCTTCTTTCGCTTCCTTCTTCTCTCTTTTGTTTTATATCTTTTTTCACTCTCTCTCTCTCTCTCTCTCTCTCTCTCTCCTCTATTTCTCTCTCATCCTTTTCCTCCTTCCTATTCCTCCGTTCCTCCTGCTCCTCTTCTTCTTCTTTCTCTTTCTTTTCCTCTCCTTTGTTTTTTTTCTTATTTTCACATCTTGTTCTCTCTCCCTTCCCTCTTTCTCTCATTTCTTTCCTTTTTTTCTCCCTTTCTCTTCGCTCTCCTTACTGTTTAAACTCCTTCTTTGCTATCCCCATCCTCTTCCTCCTCCTCCTCGATGTCTTCTTTTCCTAATCTTCTTCACCTTTTCGCTCCACACTTTCCTTGGTAATAATTTAAGTTGTTATGGAAGTCTCCCCCCAAACAGGTAACCTTTTAATTAGTAAGCACACCTGTGGTTACCTGAACTCCCTTAGGTCCTCTTATTCCTCCTCTTCTTCCTCTTCTTCCTCCTCCTCCTGAACCTGAAGATACCCTTACAATATGCCACGAGATTATATCCTTTTTTCTTCCTCCTCCTCCTCCTCCTCCTACTCCTTTTCCTCCTCCTTGCTGAATAATGACCACGTGCTAATGATGAAAGAGGGGAAGGTTGATAATTAAATGGCAGAGGAAGAATTGGCGTGGAGTAGTAGTAGTAGTAGTAGTAGTAGTAGTAGTAGTAGTAGTAGTAGGAGGAGGAGGAGGAGGAGGAGGAGGAGGAGGAAAGGAAAAAAGGGCTGCTCGCGATGATTAGGAGAGGATGATTAGGTTGTCATTAATGTGTGTGTGTGTGTGTGTGTGTGTGTGTGTGTGGACCTTTTTGTCATGCGGAAGAAAGTCGCGCGCACACACACACACACACACACACACACACACACACACACACACACACACACACACACACCAAGATAAACAAACATACACATACACAAACACACACCAACCAAAGCCAAGAATAATTAACACAAAACCGATTAGCGAAAAAAATATAAAATGAAGAGAAAAAAAAACTCCCACGTAACCTCTCCGAAATATTTCCCATGAGACAAATCCTTCCCAAACTCTTCCTTCATAACCTCCTCCTCCCTCTCCTCCTCCTCCTCCGTCTCCCACACCTACAAAATGCACAGGATGGGTGAGGTAATTAGCGGTCCTACCTGGGGAAACACACCTGGCTCTAATTAACTCCAGGTGAGCTATTTCGTTTGCAGGTAAATAGAAAAAATAAATAAAAAGAATAAAGGAAAGTGAAAGCGATTGAGAATGAGGTGTGCTAAGTAGTTATTGTTGATGTTGATGATGGAGAGGAGGAAGAGGAAGAGGAGGAGGAGGAGGAATGGAGGAGTAACTACAAGATGAAAAGAAGGTGAAGAAGGGGGAAGAGAAGGAGAATGAGAAAGAAGAATATAAGAAATGAGAAGGAGAAAACGGAAGATGAGAACTAGAAGAATCAAGAGAGGGAAGGGGCGGGGGAAGAGGAAGAGGAGGAGGAATGGAATATGATAAAGAGGGAAGAAGAGGAAGAGAATGAGACAGAATGAGGAAAATGAAAAGGAAGAGGAAGGAGAAAAATGAAAAAGAAATAAAAGAAGGAAAAGAAGGAATCGGAGACAGAGGAAATATTGTCTTTATACTCGAGGAGGAGAAGAGGAGGAGGAGGAGGAGGAGGAGGAGGAGGAGGAGAGAAAAAGCAAAGGAAAAAGTTATCGAAAGTTATCTTAAATCTTGAATATTGGCAAATCTTGGGCGAATTCGAGATGTGAGAAAGGAGAAATAAAAGGAGGAGGAGGAGGAGGAGGAGGAGGAGAGGAGGAGGAGGAAGAGGAGGAGAAAAACTTCGGAGTCTGTCATGATTTTTCCTCTCTCTCTCTCTCTCTCTCTCCCGTGTTTCATCCTATCTTTCTCTCTTTATTCCCCTTCTCTCTCTCGTTTGTCATTCTTTCCCTTCCTATTTCCTCCTTTTTATCCATTTTCTCAATATTTCTTATCGCTCACTTTCTATATTTTCTTCTATTTTCTTTTTCTTCAATTATTTTCTCCACTTATTTTATCCCATTTCCTCCTTTTCTTCGTGTTTTGTCTTCAGTTAGAGAAGAAAAGAGGAAAGGAAGAGGAGGGAGGAAGGAAATAAAGGAAGAAAAGAAGAATAGGAAAATTTAAAAGGCAAGGGAAGGGATGAGGAAAAATATATAGATGAAAGAGGAGGAACGAAAAAAAGAGGAGGAGGAGGAAGAAGAAGAAGAAGAGGAAGAGGAGGTGGACATTAAGCTCTCCCCTCTTCACCCCCTCTCTCTCTCTCTCTCGGCAGTACCCCCAAAATTATCCCGCCACACAAAAAAAGAAGAAAAAAAAAATAGCCAGCACTTCAAAAGCCTTTTCTCAGCCTTTTTCTGTCAACGAAGCAAACTCGAACGTAAAGGAGCGTTCGAAAATGCTTAAAACTTGACGACGGGGTGGAGAGAGAGAGAGAGAGAGAGAGAGAGAGAGAGAGAGAGAGAGAGAGAGAGAGAGAGAGAGAGAGAGAAATGAAAAAAAAGTCCAGGTATATTTTTGGAAATCTTTCATTCATGTGGCGAGGAGGAGGAGGAGGAGGACGAAGAGGAGAGGAGGAGGAGGAGGAGGAGGAGGAGGAGGTGAGTGTGAGGGAGGAAGAGGAACGAACGAAGATGATGATTAAGAACAAAGAAAAGAAGAAAGATGAACACAAAAAAATGGAGGAGGGATAAAATATATAATTGTGAAGAAAAGACAAATAAAAAAATAATATGAAAAAAGGAGGCAAAGGAAAATGGAGGAAAATAAGTAAAGATGAAAAAGAAGAAAGAAAAGGAAGAAGAAAGAAAAACAGGAAGGAGATTAGAGGAGACTTTAGACGTAGGAGAAGGGCAAGATTTCCCCTCCTCCTCCTCCTCCTCCTCGTCCTCCTCCTCCTCCTCTTCTTCCCTTCTCACACTCTCTCTAGCCGCACTTCCTCCTCCAAATCTCTTTCCTACACCTGTCTTCCTTCTCCCTCCCTTACCTGTCTTTCATAATCTCTCTCTCTCTCTCTCTCGCCCATGCTTTCATGATATATATTTTTCCTTTGCTCTCTCTCTCTCTCATAAATATTGGAAACAAACGCTGATGATGATGATGGTGATGCATTGCGCCGATAGACAGGTTATGGAAGGACTCTGTAGCTACCTGTCGCTTATGGTGCCGGGTAATGGTGCATAGACGCGGGCGTGGGTGTGATGATGGCGATGGTTATGGTGCACAGGGAGGGCGGGGGGAGGCGGGGGGCTTACGCACACACACACACACACACACACACACACACACACACACACACACACACACACAAACACAGTCACACCCGCACATAAACTGATACTCAAAATCATAAAACTCATACGCACATACACACAAAAAATCATTATGAAAAAAATATCACTACAACTACTACTACTAATAGATAATAATTTAAATAGATAATAAATGTGAATAGCAAGGACATGACGATCAGAAAGGAGGGAGGAAAGGAAGGAAAGAAAAAAGAAAAGAAAAAAAAGGGACTTATTCAAGAAATGGGTGTAGGAAGGAAGGAAAGGAAGGAAGGAAATTATTGTGAAAGGAGACACACTGGCATAACGAAGAAAGGAAGAGAGGGAGGGAAGGATAATAGAGAGGAGGAAGAGGATATAGCAATAATGTTAAAAAAGAGAAAACGAGAGATAGAAAAAAAAACAAATGCATCAACAAAAACAAATGGAAAAAATGATCACACACACACACACACACACACACACACACACACACACACACACACACACACACACACACACACATTACCACCCCCCACCTTACACACACAACCCATACAGTCCCCCCTCTATCCCCCTTCAGTCTAACCTGTGTGAAATTTACCTGAGAAAAGTTTAATTAATATTTCACCTGGTCAACCTTTATTACCGGCACGACTAGGGACAGAAGGAGCTTAAAACGAGTCCTTCAGAGCTTAATGAGCGGAAGCAGCGGCGCCCCGTAGATCATTAGGACAGGTAGAAGGTCCTAATTAATGGCTCCACCTGACCCCTTCCTTCACCTGAGTCTCCGTTTTCTGTGGGTTTATAGGGGAGGGTTTGAAGGGGTGCATTTTTAGATTTTTTTTTTTTTTTTTTTTTTTTTGGATTTTGTGTGTGTGTGTATGTGTATGAGAGAGAGAGAGAGAGAGAGAGAGAGAGAGAGAGAGAGAGAGAGAGAGAGAGAGAGAGAGAGAGAGAGAGAGAGAGAGAGAGAGAGAGAGAGAGAATGTCAGTAGCCCCCCGAATATTGCTCAGACTGACCCTTTAACTCCCTTCCCAAAATTCTGACCCTGCCCCTCCTCCTCCTCCTCCTCCTCCACCGCCCCCTCTCTCCTTGGACATACTGAAATGGGAAGTCAAAGGGGGGCCAGGTGGGTGAAGGAGGTCAGGTCAGGGTCATTTGCATACCTAATGTCCACGGGAGGACTATAATCTGTTAGTATCGTCTCTCTCTCTCTCTCTCTCTCTCTCTCATCCTTCTCTCTTCCTTTTTCTCTCTCTTCCCTTCTTCGTTCTTTTTTTCTTAAGTTTTTTTGTTTATGTCTATGTCTGTTTTCTTTCTTTTTCTCTTATTTTCTTCTTTTCACACATTTTTGCTATTTCCCCTTTCTCCTCCTCCTCCTCTCCCGGCCTCTCTTCTTCTCTTCCTTTCTTCCTTCTTCCTTGCTCTTTTTTGCTCTCTTTCGTTCTGTTCCCTTCCTCTTCCTTCTCCTCCTCCTCCTCCCTGATCCATTACCATCACTACTCAATCTTCCTCCTCCTCCTCCTCCTCTTTTTCTACACCTGTTTCCTTGCTCTTAGGCCTATTCGGAAAGGTCATTAGAGTTTGCCCTTTCCCACTCCCTCCTTTCCTTTTTCCTCTTCCCTCCCTTACTCCTCCTTTCCTCTCCCTCTTTCCCACGGGGTCACAGGGGGGGGGGTCACGGTGACACATATATATAGGTAACGAGGTCTCCACAGGTGCGGTAGACGATTTGTGGGTAAGTAGGCAGGTAAGTCGGTAGATAGGTAAGAATAGGCAGGTAAGTTCCCTCGAATGTGAAGAGAAAATGATGTCACACACACACACACACACACACACGGCCCGGTAGCTCAGTGGATAGAGCGTCTGCCTCACAACCAGAAGGACCGGGGTTCAATTCCCCGGTCGGGTGACGATAAGTTGGGTTTATCTTCTTTCACTTGTAGCCCCTGTTCACCTAGCAGTGAGTAGGTACGCAACGTCAGGCAAGGAGTTGTGACCCAGTTGTCGCGGTGTGTTGTGTGTGAGTGGTCTCAGTCCTACCCAAAGTTCGGTACTATGAGCTTTGTGCTCTTCCGCAGGGGAACGGCTGGCTGTCTTGGGAGAGACCCGCAGCAGACCAAGAGGTGAAATACACACACTCACAAAATCCCAATATCAATCAATGAAAACTCGCTGAATTAGTCTCGCGTGCAATCATCCAATAAGATCACAGAACCAGTCACTTGCCGTCCCTAACTCGATCACAGTGACCCTTGCAGCTGAACGTGAGGGAGTGACCAGCCAGTTAACCAGTCACCCAGTCAGTCAGTCAGTCAGGTACTCGATTAACCAGGTAACCAGTCTTCTCTAATCATTCACCTAGTCATATAAGAACAGAGAGTCAGTCACTTGGCGTCTCCAACTCAAGCATAGCTCACGCCCTCCCACTGAGGCAGCGAGGCAAGTAGTAGTAGTAGTAGTAGTAGTAGTAGTAGTAGTAGTAGTAGTAGTAGTAGTACTGGTAGTAGTAGTAGTAGTAGTGGTAATGGTAATGTAGTATTAGTAATGTATTAATTTAGTAGTAGTAATGTAGTCTTGTTGTTGGTAGTGGTGGTAGTGGTAGTGGCTGTGGTAGTAGTAGTAGTAGTAGTAGTAGTAGGCCCACGTGTGGCCCGTCTACACACTGGCCCTCCCGTCCTTCCTGGCCCACGCTTGGCCCGTAAACATGATGGCCCTCCCCTCTTTCCTGGCCCACGCTTGGCCCGTCCACACACTGGCCCTCCCTGCCTTCCTGGCCCACGCTTGGCCCGTCCACATGATGGCCCTCCCCGCCTTCCTGGCCCACACTTGGCCCGTCCACATGATGGCCCTCCCCGCCTTCCTGGCCCACACTTGGCCCGTCCACATGATGGCCCTCCCCGCCTTCCTGGCCCTCTCTTGGCCCGTCCACAAATTGTGTAGTAAATATAGGAAGGAAAGAGAAAGGAGTGAGAGAGATAAAAGAGAAGAAAAGGAAGAAGGAAGAGGGATAAATGGAAGAAAAGAGAAGGTGAAGAGATAAAGCAGGAAGAAAACGAAGCAGAAAGGAGTGAGAGAGATAAGAAAGAGGGAAAGGAAAGAAGGGAAAGGGAAAAATGGAAGGGAAGAGAACGTGAAGAGGAAAAAAAACCAGGAAGGAAACGAAGTAGAACGGGAAGAAACAGGAAAATGAAAGAGGAAGAAGAGAGACAAATAAAAATAAAAAAAAACTCCTTTTTATTCAAACATACAGGCATATTTATATATTTTCTCCTTTCTCTTCCCTTCATATCGCTCCCTGCTCTCTTTATATATTTTCTCCTCATCTCTCTCTCTCTCTCTCTCTCATATTTATTTACATACTTCTTTATCTTCCCAATATACACCTTATCCCTGCTTTCTCTTCAAATTTTCTCCTCATCTTCCCTTTTTTTAATTAATCTCTCTCGCTCTACCTCACTCTATCCCTTTCTTTTATTTCCTCCTATTTCCTCTCCTTGCCTCTCTCCCTCCTCCTCCCCCTCCTCCCCTCCCACGCATGGCCAGGTGTATGTGTCCACCTGTAATTAAGGGAGGGCCACAGGTAGCAGGTTCATGCCAGGCTTTATTTATAGAGGAAAGGGGATATGAAATGCGGCTCGGTATGGCAAACTAGTGACCTTTTAATTAGTGACCAGGATGTGTTTTTTTATTGAATGACTGCAAAGAGAGAGTGAGAGGGATGGGAAGGGGAGGGGTGGATAGAGATGACGCACACGCGCGCGCACACACACACACACACACACACACACACACACACACACACACACACACACACACACACACACACCGCACACTCACACTAGCTAACTAACACAAAATAAGGAGAAAAATATACATTGACAAGTTGGAAAAGGAGATGAAGAGAAAAGAAATTATGACACTACGACAGGAGAATAAAAGAAGTAGAATGAAGGAATAAAGGAAAAGTGAAACGAAGGAGAATAATAGTGAGAAAGAGGATATAGAGGAATAGGATGAGATATTTCGTTCTCTTCTTCTTTTGCTTAATATCTACATAAATTAAGCTTATTTAACACAAAGAGAGAAGCACCAGGTAATATTTGAAATCATACAGGTGACATAATTGAGGCTTCGTACAGCAGGTGAGATTACGAAAATACTTTTATATATAATTAATTACTTGGATATTTCTTTTCGTATAATTATATATATATATATTTTTTTGTATTCACTTTCCGTCTCTTGTGTAATATCAAATAGTTTTTCGCTTAGTATTTCCAAGTACACTTTTAACATTTTTTCCCTCCTCTCCTTCCCTTCCATCTTTTTGTCCTCCTACATTTCCCTATCCTAAGAACTATCGACAAAACGGAAAAATTTGACACCTGTTGGAAGTTTTAGCTCGAGGTAATTTGTTTTAGTATTTTCAAAGTCGGTGTTACCATATCTATCTTTCCTTCCCTCATCCCCTTCTTCCCTTCCCTCTCATCCATCCATTTCCCTAACCTAAGGAGCATCAACGGAACGGAGCCGCACAAAAAAAAAAACTGACACCTGTTGGAGATTTCGACTTCAATTAATTTCCCTAGGTACATCCAAAGCCAGAGTTCCCATTTCCTTCCCTTCTTCCCTTGCATTTCATCCTTCACTTCCCTAACCTAAGAAACATCAACGGAACGGAGCCGCAGAAATAAACTGAAACCTGTTGGAAATTCTGACTTCAATTGATTCCTCTAAGTATTTCCAAAGCCAGAGTTACCATTTCTTTCCCTTCTCCTTTCATCTCATCGTTCATTTCCCTAAACTAAGAAACATCAACGGAACGGAACCTGTTGTAAATTTCGACTTTAATTAATTTCTCTTAAGTATTTCCAAAGCCAGAGTTACCATCTCATTCCCTTCTTCCCTTTCATCTTATTCTCTTCCTCCATTTCCCTAACCCAAGAACTATCGCCAGAGCAGAAGGGGACCAAAGAAGAAGAAGAAGAAATAATTGAAACCTCCTGGAAATTTCACCTTAAGTTATTTTCTCTAAGTATTTCCAAGGTCAGAGTTATCAAGTTCTTCATCTCCTTCCCTTCCGTCTCATTCTTCATTTCCCTAACCTAAGAACTATCGACAAAACGGGACGGTGCCGAAGAAGAAGAAAAAAATGAAGCCTGTTGGAAATTTCGGCGTGAGTTCATTTCGCTGACGAGGGTTTGATATGTTGACAGGAAATTTTAATAGGCGTTTTATTTTTCCCCGCGGCGAGATGATGAATTTATGTGATGCCTCGTGTTATGAAAGGATTAATATGGATGGAATCTATTAGAGGAGGGAGAGAAGGGAGAAGGGCAGGTGGGAAGGCAAGGGCGAGGGAGGGAGAAGGGCAGGTGGGAAGGCAAGGGCGAGGGATGGAAAAAGGTAAAGGATGTGGGGAAAAAGAAGGTGAAAAATGAAGAGGAGGAGCAAGAGGATACAAGTGTATAAGGAGGAAAGGAGAACAGAAAGAAAAAGGAAGAGAGAGAGAAAGAGGGCCAAAAGAAGAAAGATGAGAAAGATAGATCAAAAGGAGGAGGAGAGGGCAAAAAAAAAAGAGCATAAGGAGAGGAAGAAAGTCTTGAAAATGAAAACTCAAATGAAAAAAAAATGACGTGATAATAATAATAAAAGTTAGGGTACGCAATTCGACTTGTTGACAGAAAGCAGAGGAGGAGGAGGAGGAGGAGGAGGAAGATGAAGAAGGAGGTGGGAGAAGAGAAAGATTAATAACGATTGGATTTGCAGCAATGAGATGAGGAGGAGGAAGAAGAAGAGGAGGAGTAGGAAGAAGAGGGGGAGGAATATCTTTAGAATCTGCAGGGTCGGGTACATGTTGTGTCTATTAAGGTACACGAGAGAGACAGACACGTGCTGGATGACAAACAGCGCGGCGGATGAATGGGATAATTAAGCTGACTCGTGTGCGACTGAGAGCCGCATTCACAGACGCTTTGGGATTGCGCAACAGCCATTTACAAAGGCCACAAAGGCGATTAGTCGGGTTTTCATGGGTGTCTTTTCACGTTCATGGTGCAGGAGCCTCGTCAAACTATTACTAGACTCATGACACTGCCCTAAGACACTTTCGGCTCTGACAGTAACTACTTTCAAAGGCCACAAAGGAGATTAGTCGGGTTTTCATGGGTGTCTTTTCACGTTCATGGTGCAGAAGCCTCGTCAAACTATTACTAGACTCAAGACACTGCCCTAACACTTTCGGCTCTGACTAACTACTTCCAAAGGCTACGAAGAAGATTGGTCAGGTTCTCACGAGTGCCTTTTTACGTTCATGATGCAGAAGCCTCGTCAAACTATTACTAGGCTCATAAAACTACCCATGGAAATGCTGACAGAACTAATACGAAAGCCTTATCAAATGTGTGTGAGTATGCGTGTAAGTCTCGAAATGTTTGGGAATATCAACCTGAGAGATGAATTAGTGGTGAATAAGGAATAAGGGGTTAGTGGTGAATAAGCTAATGTGTTTTAAATGAAGGATAGATGGAGTTTTAAAGGGTTAAAGAGCAAACTACAGAAAAAGAAACTAAATATTCATCTGACAAATGTTGATCGACTGACTGATTGACTGACTGACTGACTGACTGAGGAGGAAAGAGAAGGCGAATAATAATGATAAGAAGAAGGAGGTGACGAAGAAGAACCAGCAAGAAAAGATAGAAAGATATTAATAGGCGTACCACGAGAAGTTGTTAGCAAGAAAGAGTCCCCAGGGAAAATAATAAATAATGAAGACGATTGGATTCCCTTACGTTGCTGGGAAGAGGATTCAGCGCGTGGCAAGGTTCTTCTTTTGTGAAGGAGGAGGAGGAGGAGGGGAGCCGCGAGAGATAGAAATAGAAGGAGAGGACGTAAGGGATGAGAGAGAGAGAGAGAGAGAGAGAGAGAGAGAGAGAGAGAGAGAGAGAGAGAGAGAGAGAGAGACCGACAAACAAACAGACGAGGCGAGACGTTCATGGCCATTTTCAAACACACACACACACACACACACACACACACACACACACACAAGCACAAACACACAAACAGAGGCAATTCGAGACCGGCGCCCATGAAACATTACCGAAGATAAAGGCAACAAATAATAAAAATAAAATAATAGATAAAATAAATAAATAATAGCAGATATGAACGCTACCAATATCGGGGAAAGGAAGAGAGTCGTAGAAGTAGTAGTAGTAGTAGTAGTAGTAGTAGTAGTAGTAGTAGTAGTAGTAGTAGTAGTAGTAGTTGTAGTTGTAGTAGTAGTAGTAGTAGAATAAAAAAAAGAGGAATATAAATAGGAACAAGAAAAGAAATGAAATGAAACAAAATTAGTAAGAAAGAGAAATACGAGGATTAAACTAACTGAGTATAAGGAAAAGGAAGAAGAGAAGAAAGAGAATGAGAAAAACATAAGATAAATTAAAGAGGAATAAGAAAAGGAGGAATAGGAGAAGGTTGTGAGGGAGAGGGTGGAAAAAAAGAAGGAAGAAAAAAGGAAGAAAAAGGAGAAGGAAGAGCATAAGCATATGTTGAGTGAGGAAAAGCAGGAGGAGGAGGAGGAGGAGGAGGAGGAGGAGGAGGCGGAGGAGGAGGAGGAGGAGGCGGAAGCAAACATATATTCTTCGCGGTGTTACTATCAGAGGCCAATACCTCTTTGCATCCTCCTCCTCCTCCTCCTCCTCCTCCTCCTCCTCCTCCTCCTCCTCCTCCTCCTCCTCTCTCATGCTTCAACATATCTTATTTTCTCACTATTTCGCTTTTTTTTCTATATTTCCCAATGGCATTTCTCCTCCTCCTCCTCCTCCTATCTTCCTCCATCTTCTTCCTTCTGATAAATAGAAAACATATCAAAAGATGGAGGAAAAAGAGGAGAGGCAGGAGTCAAGAAAAGGAGGAAAAGGAGAAAAAAAGAAAGAATTGGAGGAAAAAAAAGAGTTGAGGCGATGGGGCTGAAATTTGAGTGGAGGAAATGGAGGAAAAAATAGAAGGAAGAGGTGGAGGAAAAAAAAGATCTTGGTGTTGTGTTAAGATTACGGTGGAGTATAAAGTGCTTGGAGGGGGAGGCTTGAAGGCTTAGCGAGGTGGTAAGGAAGAGGTGGAGGAACAGGTTGGGCTGAGGTGGAGTGCGTATAAGTCCTGAGGGATGAAAGTTGTCAGTGGAAGTTGTCGAGACCAAGTTGTCCTAATGAGGGAACTACGGCCGCGTGTTAATAATGGAGCGGCGAAATCTCTACAGCAAGACTCGATGAACCAAACCTCCGCTGCCTCTTAACCCGTCCGCAGCGATTGGCACGGATTTGTCCTTCCCTGGTAGCCTGGTAACAAAATAGACATAGGTCTTTCTCTGCTTCTGTGGTGGATAGTGGAGTGTTCCCCATGTGGTATTGGTGTGCTGGATATCCCCTCCCAAGATGCAGGACTTTATATTTTTCTACATTGAATTATAACAGCCACTTTTTGCTCCATTCCAGCAGCTTGGTGAGGTCTGACTGTAGGAAATCCGCAGTCAAAGGGTTAAGTACTCAATTGTCTTGCAGGACGCTTTTAGTGGCTCTCCGGATGACATATATTATATTGAGGGCTAAGAAGAAAGAAGAAATAGGTTATTCTTATGTTTCCTTAATAAAAAAAATAACTAATAAAAAATATATAGGGAGGTGGTGGCTGAGTGGTTAACGTGCCGGTTCGAATCCTGCCTGCCGCCAGAGTTGGGATTTTTCAGACACCGCCAAGTGGATTAAGACTACCCACATGCTGTCCTGGAGACCACCTATCAAAATGGACTCTGGATTCTCTCTCTAAAGACAGTGGTTCAAAGATGAGCTCCGGAGGGCAGCATGAGCCAAGCAAGATGGCGCCACTATAAACACTTGCCTGCGTCATAACGGGCTGGGGCCCGACAAAGAAAGCCTACCAGCGTCATAGGCCGAAACGCTAAAAAAATATAGCAAATAAAATGAGAAAACAGAGAAAGGTGTAATGGATAGAAATGATTGAAGACAAATGAAGGCAAATGTTATTCTTCTATTTCCTTTGCACAAAAATAAGTAAGACAAAATATAGAACAAATAGAAAGAGAGACAGAGCAAGAGGTGACAGATAGCGATTAGTGAAGACAAAGGAAGAAGAAAAATAGGTCACTCTTCTCATTTCTTGGTAAAAATGATAACATAGGACAAATATCAATGCTGTCGTCTACACACCAAGAAGCTGAACTTTCCTCCCTTCCCTTTCTTTCCCTCTTTCACACGAACACCAAGAAACACACACGAGGTAAAAGGGAAGTTTCTATCTCTGTGGAATATTGTTTTCTTCTCTTTTTTCTTTCCTACGAAGTTCTCTGAGCAAATCAATTTATTTCCCGACGTAGAATACAAAAGTTGAGGAGAATTTGGTTAACTTTTTTTTCATCCTCTCATTGTTTTTCTTTTCCCGCGAGACCGAGTTTGTAACATTTTCTTTCAGTGTCCAAAGAAAAGAGAGAAAAAATGACATTCTCTCTCTCTTTTCAGGGACCCAAAACAACACACACACACACACACACACACACACACACACACACACACACACACACACACACGTAAAGAAACACACACACAAAAAACCTAAAAATGAAACACGTTGACAGAAAGAAGATAAAAACAAACTCAAGAACCTTAAATTACTCCTCCCTCATCCACTCCTCCCCCTCCTCCTCTTCCCTCACCACCTGTCTCCTCCTCCTCCTCCTCCTCCTCCTCCTCTTCTTCCTCCACCTCCTCCAGGTAATAATAACACTCTGGACTGGGATGCGAGACCTAAGTTTGGCAATAAGAGGAGAGAGGAGAGGAGCGACGACGAGAAGGAATCACTTCGAGGCACAGAGAGAGAGAGAGAGAGAGAGAGAGAGAGAGAGAGAGAGAGAGAGAGAGAGAGAGAGAGAGAGAGAGAGAGAGAGAGAGAGAGAGAGAGAGAGAGAGAGAGATCTGACACCATTACATAATACAGAACTATGAAAAAATAAATATACTGAGGAGGAGGAGGAGGAGGAGGAGGAGAAGCAGGAGGAGAAGCAGGAAAAATTGAGTGTATGACAAGAAAGGAGGGAAAAAGCAGAGAGGGAAGAGAAGGAGGAGGAGGAAGAGGAGAGATGGAGGACAGGAGGGAGAGAAGGGAGGGAGGGATGGAGGGAAAGCCGTTGTAACACCCTTCTTTTCCTCCTTTCCCTCCGTCAGCTTATACAAGATTAGCTTTGGTCTTTCCATTAGAAGGAAGGTAATGGAAGGGAAGAAGGAGGGAGGAAGTGAGGGAGAGAAGAGAGGGAAGAAGAACGGAGAGGGGAGGGAAGAGGGGAGGTGAGGAAGGGAGGAAATGGTGAGGGAGAGAGGAAGAAGGGGAGAGTGAGGAAGGTAAGGGAGAGAAAAAGGAGAGAAGGAAAAAGAGATAAGGATGCGAAATAAGAGAATGAGAGAGAGAGAGAGAGAGAGAGAGAGAGAGAGAGAGAGAGAGAGAGACGCGTAACAAACTTGTCTTATCGAAAGTAATTCCTTTTATGGCCAAGTACTAAGTGCGGAAGAAGAGGAAAAGGAAGAAGAAGAAGAAGAAAAAGAAGAAGAGAAGAGGAGGAGGAGGAGGAGGAGGAGATAGTAGAAATTGAACCATCAGAAATACAGCATACCACTACCATCCCCACCACCACCACCATCATCACCACCACCACCACCACCACCATCCCCACCACCACCACCATCATCACCATCACCACCACCACCATCACCACCACCAGCACCAC
>NC_066546.1:16537473-16542473 GCF_024679095.1 Eriocheir sinensis | reverse complement strand
TCTCTCTCTCTCTCTCTCTCTACGACTATTACTGTTATTTCGACTAGATAATCTCCTTTTTCTCCCCTCTTCTTCCTTTTTCTCCTTTTATTTCTCTCCGACTAACACTTCTTCCTAAACTTTTCTTCTCCTCTTCCTCCTCTCTCCTTCCTTTAGCCTCTTCCTTTTATGCTTTCGTTCCTCTTACTTTCTTCCTCATCGTCTTATCATCCCTCTCCTCCTCCTCCTCCTCCTCCTGTCTCTAATATTCTCTTCAAATTTCTCGTCTCACTTGCTTAAGCGTGTTTTTGACAGGCTTGAAGTGTTTACCGGCGAGAGAGAGAGAGAGAGAGAGAGAGAGAGAGAGAGAGAGAGAGAGAGAGAGAGAGAGAGATGAGGGGGGGGTAGGGTAACACTGAGTTCAGTAACGGTACAAATATCTGTTTCATAAAGTCGCAAAGAGACTCATTATTGACGTATAGGAAGGGAGGGAAACGGGAATGGAAATAAGAAATAAGAAAGAAAAGATAATAAAGGAATGAATGAAGGAAATAGGTAATAATAAGTAAATAGATAACAGATAATAAGTAAACAGGAAAAATGAGTTAGTGCTAATGATAAAAAAGGGAAGAATAGAAGAAGAAATGATGATAAATATGAAGAGAGAAGAAATGAGAGAAAGGAAGGAAGGAAAAAGAGAAGGATGGAAGGAAGGAAAGATGACGACGGAATTAAGGAAGGACGGAAAGAAGGAAGAGGGAGGAAGAGAGAGGGAGGAAGAGGGAGAGGGGAAGGAAGGAAGGAAGAAAGAGGGGAGGAGAGTAATTCGGATGAAGGAAGGAAGGAAGAAAGAGGGGAGGAGAGTAATTCGGATGAAGGAAGGAAGGAAGAAATAGGGGAGGAGAGTAATTCGGATGAAGGAAGGAAGGAAGAAAGAGGGGAGGAGAGTAATTCGGATGAAGGAAGATGACGAACTAAAGGTTATCAATCAAACTTTTCCTCATAAGTGTTGGAATCCCGAAGGAGGAGGGGGAGGAGGAGGAGGAGGAGGGAAGGAAGTTTTCAGATTGGCTTCTTTAGTAATGCCAGCGGGTGGTGAGGAATGGAAGAGTAGCAAGGAGGAGGAAGAGGAGGAGGAGGAGGAGGAGGAGGAGGAGGAGGAGGAGAGAGAGAGAGAGAGAGAGAGAGAGAGAGAGAGAGAGAGAGAGAGAGAGAGAGAGAGAGAGAGAGAGAGAGAGAGAGAGATGATTAAGAAGATAGGAAGGAAGGAAATGATGAAGAACCTCAGAAAAAAAATATGGGAGAGGAAGAAAATGTAAAGAAAAAATAAAGGAGAAGAAATAGTGGGAAGAAAATGAAGAAGAATAGAGGAAATAACAGGTACAGAGACAGGTAAGAAAGGCAGGTAAGGTATAAACGTCAGAACAGGTGCGTTGCCCAGGTGAAGGCATTTACCGGCTGTTTATATTAGTTGGGTTCGATTCCACTTGGCAGGAGGTAGGTGTTTTGGTTCTCTTTCTCCTCCTCCTTCCTCCTCCTCCTCCTCTTCTTCCTCCTCCTCCTCTTTTTCTTTCCTCTTCTTATTTAATGTATTTTTTCATCACACACACACACACACACACACACACACACACACACACACACAGGCACACTAACATCCACTCTCTCCTTTTTTTTTTTTTAATTTCTCTCTCTCTCTCTCTCTCTCTCCCCTGATCCGGAGTGATTAGCAAACAGGTGACCGTAATTTAGTCCAGGTGCAAAATATATATTCGAATTTTACGTATTTTTTTCTGTAATTCACGAGAGCCCCGAGTTGAACCGTGACTGTTCTTTTATATATATTCTTTCAACCTTTTTTTTTGTGTACGGTAAACAAAAAAATAATAAATAGCGAGGGAAAAAGTAAGAGGGAAAAGTAGGAGGAAGAAATTATTGCTGGTGTTTCAATTTTTCTTTTCATTTTCGGCTGATTTTTTTGTTTTCCTTTTTTTTCATTTTCTTCCTTTTCCTATTTCTCTTCTTTTTATTCCTTCTCCCTCTAAAATCTCCTTTACATATTTCCATTTCTCCCTATTTCTCCTTTTCTTCCTCCTTTCTTCTTCCACCACTCCTCTATCCCTCCTCTCTCTCTCTCTCTCTCTCTCTCTCTCTCTCTCTCTCACTGGGTTTGTTTTTAGGTGTGGAGGACAATATGCGTGGGTCTCTCATCTTCAGAGAGAGAGAGAGAGAGAGAGAGAGAGAGAGAGAGAGAGAGAGAGAGAGAGAGAGAGAGAGAGACGCGCCCACTTCATTATCCTCCCAAAAAGAGAAGCGAGAATTTTCAAAAACGTTGCGCCTTTTTTTCTTTTAAGAGGACGTTTGGTGAGTGACCCCCCTTCCCTCACCCCTCTTCCACTGACCCCCCTCCCTCCATTTCTTCCTCTTCCTCTTGATTCACCCCTCCTCCTCCTCCTCTTCGTGACTAACCCCTCCTCCTCCTCCTCCTTCTCCTCCTCTCGTCTTCTCTTCTTCTGTCCTCTCTTATTCCTCTTCTCCAACCCAACCCAAACTACTACTACTACTACTACTACTACTACTGCTACTACCACACATTGCTGCTATTACTCTTACTACTGGTCTTCCTCTTACTCCTCTTCCTCTTCTTGACCTTCATATTCTTTACCTTCTTCCCTTTCCCTCTTCCTCTTCCTTATTTGAAGTGCTCCTTTTTCCTCTTCTTCCTCCTCCTTCTTCCTCATTTTCCTTCTACTTTTCCCCTTTATGACTACCTCCTCCTCCTCCTTCTCCTCCTACTTCTTCTCCTCTTCCTTTACCGACTAGATTTCCCTTCTCCTTTCTCTTCTGCCACTGTTTCCTTTACTCTTCCGGCTCCTCCTCCTCCTCCCCCCCCCTGCTTCTCCACTTCCCAGAATTCCTCAGCCTCACTCTTTGTGTGACGAACAAACACACACTGTCTCGCTTCTCCCGGGTCCATTTCTTTTGCTTTTTGTGCCCCGAAATGAATCTGAGCGTCTTATCCCGGGCAAACACAATACAGAGTCCATAGTCTTGCCCTTTTCTTCAGCGGCTCTCTCTTCCTCGTCTCGTCTGATTCGCTTTATAACTTTTTCATTCGAGGTGGGGTGTTTTTTTGATGTTTTTTTGGTGGTGGTCGATTTCAGAGTGTGTGTGTATGTGTGTGTGTGTGTGTGTGTGTGTGTGTGTGTGTGTGTGTGTGTGTGTAACAGAGTTTGGGAGAGGTTGTATGTTTGTTTGTGGGTTTTGTGTTTGTGTGTGTGTGTGTGTGTGTGTGTGTGTGTGTGTGTGTGTGTGTGTGTGTGTGGAGAAAGAGACAAACATCCAGTTACATTTCTCTCTCTCTCTCTCTCTCTCTCTCAACACACAAACATTGAAAAATAAAACACCTCTTTCTTTCAACCCTAAGCATACACACACACACACACACACACACACACACACACACACACACACACAAGAAGAAAAAAGCACCATATCACCATTACCATTAGTGAAAAATTCGGATACAGCGAAAAACCTTGGATATAGCGAACAACCGTTATAACGAACACCCCGATATAACGAACGCGGAAGCAATGCATGTACAAACACCTTCATTATTACGAACTGATGTTACTGGTGATATGGAGGTGGTGGTGGGGGGTGAGAGGTGGTGGGAGAGAGAGAGAGAGAGAGAGAGAGAGAGAGAGAGAGAGAGAGAGAGAGAGAGAGAGTAGGCTTAGGTAGCGAGACTTATCAAAATTCTTATCAACACTAATTTCGTCTTTTTTTCTCTATTAATAAACCCAACAAATTTATCAGCCACTTCCGGAACTGATTTTTTTGTTGTTGTTTTTTGTTCTTAGTTCCAATTCTGTGCCGCTTCATTAGCCCTCAAAAGGAAGAGGAGGAGGAGGAGGAGGAAGAGGAGGAGAGAGATAGAGAGGAGAGAGATATAGAGAGAGAAGTTCAAAGCCTCGGATGATTTGAGATACGACACACACACACACACACACACACACACACACACACACACACACACACACGAGCTTTAGCTGTGTTTTGTGGGATTAATCAACCTGACACACCTGAGAGGGACGGGAAGGGAAGGGATGGGAAGGGAAAGGAAGGGAAAGGGTAAGGGAGGGTAAAGTGAGGGAAGGGAATAGAAGGGAAGGGAAGGGAAGGGAAGGGAAAGGGTAAGGGAGGGTAAAGTGAGGGAAGGGAATAGAAGGGAAGGGAAGGGAAGGGAAGGGAAAGGGTAAGGGAGGGTATAGGGAGGGAAGGGAATAGAAGGGAAGGGAAGGGAAGGGAATTGAAGGGAAGGGAAGGGAAGGGAAGGGGAGGTAAGGGAAGAGGATGGGAAGGTAACTGGAAAAATGGGAGGAAGTGAGAGACAGAGGGGAGGAATTGTTACGAGAAAGGGAAGGGAGGAAAAAAGAGAGGAAGGAAGGAAGGAAGGGAGAAAAGGAGGAGGAGGAAAGTTACCGAAAGAGAGGAAAGGGAAGAAGGGAGATAGATACGGGGAGGAAAAGGGAGGGAAAAAAGGAGCAGTTAAGCGAAGGGAGGAAAGAGAAAATGGAGATCAAAAGTTCGAGATAAGATGAGAGAGACAAACAAAGAGAAACAGACACAGACCGAAACAGACACACACAAAAACGAAGAGAGAGAAGGAGAGGGAAAGAAGAGGGAGGGAGGTAAAAAAAAAAAAGATGTGGGAGGTAAACTAATGAGGTTTCACTTTTACTTTCCGTTCGAAGCGTCTCATTAGTGGCCAGACACGCTCCAAGTACTTGAATCGGAGGAGGAGGAGGAGGAGGAGGAGGAGGAAGTGAAGAAGAAACAAGTGGACAGGAGGAGATGAGGTGGAGGAGAAAGATGATGAGATGGATTAGAAGAGAAAAAGATAAATATAAGGAAGAAGAGGAGGAGGAGGAGGAGGAGGAGGAGGAAGGAGGAAGTGGAGGAAGGGAAATGGAAATACGGTAAGAAGAATAAAAGGAGGAAGAAACAAAACAGGA
>NC_066546.1:16499973-16529973 GCF_024679095.1 Eriocheir sinensis | reverse complement strand
CCCTCCTCCTCCTCCTCCTCCGCCTCCTCCTCGTCAAAATTTCAGCGGGTCAGGGACAAGTTCCCCTCAGGTCAGGTTGGAGGAAAACAAGTGACCTGACCCCCGTGTGACCTTTCTCTCTCACCCGCCACCAATCGGACGAGGCAAAAGTTAAGTTGCTAAAGTTTTTGTTTGTTTTTGTTGTTGTTGTTGTTGTTGTTGTTGTTGTTGTTGTTGTTTTTGGTGGTGGTATTTGCTGCTACTACTACTACTACTACTACTAACTACTACTACTACTATTATTACTATGAAAATTGCTACTGATATTATGTTCTTCACAATTCATTGCATTTTCTCTATCTCCCCTCTTTCTTTCTCTCTCTCTCTCTCATTCTCCTTCCTCTTTCCTCCTCCTCTTCTCCCTTCCTCCTCCTCTTTCTCCTCCTCGACCCGACATTCATGCAACGATTCATGGCCTCCTCTCCTTCCTCTCCTTCTTTACTTGTCTTCCCTCCCCTTTCCTCCTCCTTCTCTCCCATCCTCTATTACTTCTTTCTTCTCTCTTTCTTTACTCCCTTTTCCTTCCCTGCTCTTACGTCTGTCATCCTTTCCCTTCATTCTTTGCATCTTCGAGTTCCTTTCTTCGTCTATTCCTCAGTTATCGAATATTTCTTCTTCATTTCTTTTCCTTTCCCTTATTTCCATTTCTTATATTATTTTTCCTACCCTCCCTATCCTTCTTTTATCTCTTCTCTCATTTCTTTAATCCTTGCTTTTCATTCTTTGCATCCCAGACTATTCCTCTTTTCATTCCCTTTCCTTCTTTCCCCTCTCCCTCTCTTCCTTCCTTCCTTCCTTTCCTTTTTCATATCTTTGACTTCTTTCCTCCACTTGTTTGTATCAGTTCTTTCGTACCTCTAATCTTCTCCTTTTCTCTCTCTTATCTTCATTCCCTTCACTGTTTTCACTCATTTCTTGCCTCCTCTCTCTCCTTCTCCCTCCAGCATCCTTTCCTCCATTAATCTTTTCCTTCCTTTCCTTCTTTCCTTCCCTCCTTTCACTCTCTTCCTTTCTCCCTCACTCAGTTCTTACTTGTCTCTCTCTCGCTCTCCCTCCTCTCCTGAGTCCAGAGCAACCAATAGCGTCCAACCTTTGCGGGAACATTTTATACCTTGAGGCACGCCGCGTCGAGCCCTTACATGCTTTACAAGCGACAAAAGGCGGCCGGCAACGCTAAATTCGAGCCGCCGACAACCTCGAACCCGACCAACTACAGGCACAGAGAAAGAAAGGGAAGGAGGGAGGGAGTCGGGGTGAGGGAGAGAGAGGAGGATGAACAGAGAGAGAGAGTGAATGCAGGGAAGGAAGTGAAAGGAAAAAGGATGCAAAGGAGAGAGAGTGAATGAAGGGAAGGAAGTGAAAGGAAAAAGGATGCAAAGGAAGAAGAAATGATGGAAGAAGGGAATGAAGGAGGGAAGGAAGAAAGAAATGAGTACAAGGGAATAGAAGAGAGAGAGAAAATAAAGGAGAAAACAATTCAACACACACACACACACACACACACACACACAACACATATATAGAGCTCGGTCAGTCTAGGTAAGGGAGGAGGAGGAGGAGGAGAAGGAGGAGCGGTTTGCATTTCTCGTGAAGCAGTTCCACATCGTTTTAAGGGACAGGATATGCGCGTTAGGGGAGGAGGAGGAGGAGGAGACAGAGGAGGCGGAGGAGGTAGAAATAGAGGCAGAGGCAACACCAAGAGAGAAAGGGAGAGAGTCAGATCGAGTGAGAGAAAGGGAGAGAGAGGGACGTCGTGTGAGAGAGTAAGTGAAAGGTAGGTAGGAAGAGAGAGAAGTAGAGAGAGAGGTAGAGAGAGCTGAGTTTCCCATCCCAAGTGAGAGAGTTAGAGAGAGAGGTAGAGAGTGAGACAGCTCCGAGTGAGATTTTTCATCCTTTCATCTTTTCCATTCTTCATCTCTTTCTTAAACCGTCTATGTTTTTTCCATCACCTTCCCTTCCCTTCGCATCCCAACCCATCCCTTCCCTTTCCTTTCCTTCCTTTCTCTCTTCTTTCCTTTGATTTCCTTTCCTTTCCATTCCTTCCCTTCCTACTGTCTTCTTTCCCTCTCTTCCTTTCCTTCATTCCTTTCCATTCTTCCGTCAATTGAGAGAGCGAGGCAGAGAGAGAGAGATTGAGACTTGGACTCGAGTTTCCCATCCCTGGCCTAGCGTTTCCCGGGGTATATCGACGTCCCGCTCCTGGCTCTCGAGGTGTAATCTGAAATGCGTTTATCAGCTACACGGCAGAATCGCTTCGTCTCCTTCCATTTCCAGGCGAGCGTCCGCGTGTCCCGGCCCGCTCATGCACCGCGCGCCCTAACCCCGAGCCAACGCCATGGAAACTCGCTGATAATACCCCGCGTGCAGTGTGTGTGTGGAGGGGTTGGCTGCTAATGCTGGGAGCTGGTAATACTGAGAGGAGGTGTTTTGAGGGCTGGTAATATTGCTTGGAGGCGTTTGAAGGGCTCGTAATATTGTTTGAAGGGTTGGTAATACTGTTTGGATGCCTGGTAATATTCGGGAAAGGGTTTTGGAGGGCTGGTAATACTGTTTGGTCGCCTGGTAATACTGGGGGAAGGTGTTTGCAGGCCTGGTAATAGTGTTTGGAGGGTTGGTAATACTGTTTGCAGAGATGGTAATACTATTTATAAGAGAGGGGAAGGTGTATTGAGTGTTGGTAATACTGCTTGAAGGACTGGTAGTAGTGTTTGAAGGCCTGGTAATACTGGGGAAGGTGTTTGGAGGGCTGGTAATACTGTTTTGAGAGCTGGTATTACTATGGGAAGGCGTTTGCAGGCCTGGTAATACTGTTTGGAGGGATGGTAATAGTCGAGGAAGGTGTTGCAAGGCCGGTAATACTGTTTTGAGAGCTGGTATTACTATGGGAAGGCGTTTGCAGGGCTGGTAATACTGTTTGGAGGGATGGTAATAGTCGAGGAAGGTGTTGCAGGGCTGGTTATACTGTTTGGAGGGATGGTAATAGGCATGGAAGGAGTTGCAGGGCTGGTAATACTGTTTTGAGAGCTGGTATTACTATGGGAAGGTGTTGCAGGGCTGGTAATACTGTTTGGAGGGATGGTAATAGGCAAGGAAGGTGTTGCAGGGCTGGTAATACTGTTTGGAGGGATGGTAATAGGCAAGGAAGGAGTTGCAGGGCTGGTAATATTCACAAAGATGGGGTTGGTGTTTACGATCTAAGAAGTATTGGAAAAGTGGTAATCTGTTGTTGTTCAAGGTGACTGAAACACCAGCTGAATCGTCTGAGAGTTAGAGTGGTTTTCTGTGTGGCCGACAGCTAAAGCAACACGGATTTAACACGGAAAATTCTACCAAAATCGTATCGGAGAGTTAGGGAGACATTTAGCGGGACTGACAGGTAAAGTGACGGGGACTTGAAGCGGAAAACTCTGACGAAATCATCTCATAGTGTTACGAGAGCCACACTAGCGGAGATAAGGCACTGGAAACACGAACGAAATCATCTGGTACTGTTAGGTAGATATTGTGAGTGGTTACCAATTAAAAATAACAAATACAGCATCTCAATTCCACCCATCCTCATCTCTTGTCATTCTGTGGGGCTAAGAACTAAATATAGGAGACAGACAACATCCTCTCTATCTCAACCATCCTTAAGTCAAATAGTGTTGAAGAGCAGCTGAGAATAACACACATAACACACAGCCCCTCTATCTCAACCATCCTTAAGTCTAGTAGTGTTGAGAGGCAGCCGAGAGTAACCTAAATAACACACACGCCGTCCCTTTCCCAGCCGCCCACAAGTCTTGGCCTGGCCTCGAAATATACACGTTCACCATTTTCAAGCCGTTTGGATGTGTTCCCTTTGGTGAGCTGGAAAACACGAGTTGGCGACGGTCACCTGGCATACCAATGAAGGCTTACCTGAGTGGGAGGGGACAGGGGGGAGGGTGAGGAGGGAAGAGGGTGCAAGAGAGAGAAACGGAGAGTGAATGGAGGAGGAGAGAGTTTAAGTGAGACTGAAGAGACGGGAAGGGAAGAGAAGGAAAGAGGAAGGTAAGGTAAGGTAAGGTAAGGTAAGGTGAGGTGAGGAAAGGAGGGGAAGGGAAGGGGAGGAATGGGAAGGAAAGGAAAAGGAAGGGGAGGGAAGGGAAGGGAAGGGAAGAGAAGGGATGGGGAAGGAAGGAGAGAGAGAGAGAGAGAGAGAGAGAGAGAGAGAGAGAGAGAGAGAGAGAGAGAGAGAGAGAGAGAGAGAGAGAGAGAGAGAGAGAGAGAGAGAGAGAGAGAGAGAGAGAGAGGGCGAGGGAGAGAGAGACCGAGAGACAGACAGGCAGACGGACAGAGAGAGACAGGGACTTGTCCAATATTTCTGATTTCATGTATTTTGCAACGCCGAAGCTTCTCTCTCTCACGTGACTGAACACTACCCAGACCCAGACCGATCCTGTGCATCCTGGAATCTGTATAATGTAAAGTTGTCCTTCCTGGGTGAAATATTAAACTGTCGAGGAGGAGGAGGAGGAGGAGGAGGAGGAGGAGGAGGAGGATATAGCACAGATAGCATAGGGGATGGAATAGTTTACGTAAAGAAAGAAAAGATGGAAGGAAAAAAAGGAGGAAATGAGGGAAATTAGGAAAAAGAAGCAGCATAGGAAAATTCGAAAGGCAAGGGAGGGGTGGAAGAAAAACTATAGATGAAGGAGGAGGAAAGAAGGAAGGAAGGAGGGAAGGAGATAGTTTTCAAGCCCTCCTCTCTTATTTTCTTTCCCTTCCCCCTTTACTCCTTTTCTCCCTCCCCCTTTCTCTTCCTTCCCCCCTTTCTCTCTCCCTTCCCTCTCTCTCCCCATCCTCCTCCCCCGCCTATCAATCTCTTCGGCTGTTTACCTGTTGGGTCATCGAGCGCCTTAATGCCAGACTCACGGCTTCATCAGCGGCCCAAACACCTGGCGGGCCGCACACCTGGCTCACGCTAATTACCCCCGCGCGCCCCTGCCCACCTGAAGAGCCACTAATTGTCCGATTCACACCTGGACGCCCACAGGGGAAGGGGAACGCGACAGGTAGTAATGGGAGGAAAGGTAGGAGAAAGGGAAAGTGGAGGTTAGGAGAACAGATGCGAAAGGGAATTAGAGGAGGAAGAGAAAGAGAAATAATGTAAGGGGAATAGTAGGTAATAATGGGGAGGAAAGGAGAGGTAAAGGAAAGGGAAAGGTGAGGAGAACAGATGCGGAAGGGAATTAGGGAGGGAGAGAAATGAGAAGAAAAAGTGGAAAGGGATAAAAAAAAGAAATGAAAATATAAAGCAAGAGAGGAGAAAATAAGGAAAAATAAATAAAATAAAGAAATAGGGCGAAAGCGATAGCAAGAGAGAGAGAGAGAGAGAGAGAGAGAGAGAGAGAGAGAGAGAGAGAGAGAGAGAGAGAGAGAGAGAGCAAACAGATTTGACACGCGTTATTAGCGGAAATGTTAAGCTCCAGTGATACGATTTGACGGGCGTTTAATACTAAAACTAATACTAATACTAATAATAATGATAAATAATAATAATAGTAATAATAATAATAATAATAATAATAATAATAATAATAATAATAATACGGAAAATGAGATGAAGTGATACAAACCTCTCTCTCTCCCTCTCCCCCTCTCTCTCTCGCACACACACACACACACACACACACACACACACACACATATGCAAATTCACCTCGCATGAAACTCGTCCGGTACCAAAAAAAAAACAACACTAAATATTTGCTTCGCGTCTGGAAACTCAGCGCGAAAAAAGGTCAACAAAAAGGTCACATTAAAGTCCTAAGGTCCACGTTAGCAGCGTAACATATTTTGGAGAGAGAGGATGATGATGGAGAGGAAGAAGAAGGGGATTAGGATATAAAAGGGGAGTGAGGAAGAGGGGGAAGGGAACGGGGATTTTTAAGTAGTTAGTGATGGAAGAGAGAATAGGGAGAAGAATGGAGAAAGAGGGAGAGATGGAGGGGAAGAAAGGAAGGAAGAAAGATATAATGAAAGTCAGCCAATGGGAGCCGCTTGTGTGTGAGTGTGTGTGTGTGTGTGCGTGTGTGCGTGTGTGTGTGTGTTGGTAGGAAAGGATTGCCAATTTTCAGCGTGGGGACACCCGTGACTCTGCTATTTACCGCCTTATCTAACTGCCTACCTGCCGACCTATCTACCTGTCTGTCTACCTTCTCGACCTCTCTATCTTTCACCTCCCTTCATCACTAACCGCTTAATCTCCCTTCCTTTCCCCTCTTCCACTCCTTTCCGTTCTTACCCTAATCCCCTTCTTTTGATATATTGTGTAGCTTTTTCCTTCTTCCTCTTTCCTTCATCTCTTAGTACTCAATCTTTCTCTTCCCTATTCTATGTTTCTTCTTCTTTTATATACCTCCCTTACCCTTCCCATGTCCCTTCTCTCTCTCTCCCTCCTCCTTCTTCCCCACTGACTTCCTCCTTCTCCTCTTTCCCTTTCCCTTTCCATATATTCTTTCCTTTTTCTCTCATATCATTTCCCTATCTACTATTTTCCTTTTCTCCCTTCTTCTCCCATTCATTCCACATACCCCTCCTCCTCCTCCTCCACTCCCTTTTCTCCCTTCCCTCACATGTTCCGGCTCGGGTATTTGCATTATTTTCCGTTCTTTTTCGATATAGCTTTTCGTTTTGATTCGCGCGCAATTTGTCAGTGTTGATTTAAGTGGACGTAAATTTATGCCAGCCGCCGCCGCCCCTTCTATAGCAGTCCGTTTTGTTCCTCTCCGTTTCGGCGCTTTCGCTCAAGGGTGTCGTTGAACTAATGGAAAACGATAGAGAGGTTCCATACGAAACACACACACACACACATATACGCACAGACACATACACACACACACACATTCATTTATCTATACACACATACACATATATACTGGGATGGACGCTTCTGTGTGTGTATATATCGTATGTATGTGTGTGTGTGCTCGGCGATTTCAAATGCTAGTACAATATGGGTTAAGTTTACGTCGTCTGTTTCTTTCCTATGCCTATTAAATACAAAGGAAACCCCCCCATGAATTATTAGACATATTTAGAAATGAAAATAACAAATGAAGTGATGTTTTTATTATTTCTTTGCTTAAAACAAATGAGGAAGAAATATACGACTTGTCTGACCCTTAATAGTGAAAACGACAACTGCACGGTAACTTTTTTCGATACAAACACAGTCATTGAAACATTTGAAACATTTGAAACATTTATTAATAGCCTATTAGGTACAGTTACATAATATGTTGTATGTATTGTTAGAGGCCAGCCTTTATATAAGCATAAGCTTTTCAGGCAAAAATTGATGCAGTGTTCTTATTCCATTCTTGGTAGTTTTTTTTTTTCAGATAAGGAGACAGTTCAAGGGCGTAAAGAAAAATATATATAAAAAAGTGAAAAAAGACAACTGCATGGTAGCTGTTTTCTATACAAACACGGTCATTAATGCAGTGTTCTTATTCTTTGTGTGGAGGAAGAAATTTACGATTTATTTAACATTCACAGTAGATTCTTTTTTCAGATAAGGAGACAGTTCAAGGGCGTAAAGAAAAATATATAAAAAAAAGTGAAAAAAGACAACTGCATGGTCACTTTTTTCTATGTTCCCTCTATGGATTCAGAATAAGAAGAAAAAAATCATAAGAAAATACATGAAAATAACATCTGACTAACTTCTTTTTCTTCCCATTTGCAATAAGAATAAGGAAAAATACATGAACTAGTGGACATTATCAGTGGGAAAAAAAACTTAAACAAACAACAAATTTCTCTCTTTTTCCCTTCCACATAAAGAATAAGGAGAAAACTGTATCAATGACCATGTTTGTCTAGCGTTCATAATACGTGAGAAACAGATTGACAGGTGAAGTAACAGATGGAGAGGGAGAGAGGGAGATAACCAGGTGGAGAGAGGCTTGAAGGTAAGAGCTTTTGTAGGGGCAGATGAATGGAGTGCACTAACGTCAGAGAGAAAGAGGGAGAGGGAGAAAGAGGTGGCGGGGTGGGGGGGAAGAGGTTGAGGAGATCAGAAAAGGCTTGTATACTGTATTGGACTAGATAGTGATGGAAACTGCTGATGATTATAATGAAATAGAGTGAAAAGAAGGAAAAGAATTTGATATTGATAATTTCTTGACTCGATTTCAACTGATAAATGTAAAAAGAGTTAATAATAAATAATTCTCTCTCTCTCTCTCTCTCTCTCTCTCTCTCTCTCTCTCCCCTTGGAAAAAAAAACACATACTAGGAACAGGAGGAAAGAGGAGGAAAATAGAAGCTAAAATGAATAGAGGAGGAGGAGGAGGAGGAGGAGGAGGAGAAGTGTGAGATTAAGGTCACAGCAAAAAAGTACGTCAGTGAAGTAAAGAGAGAAAGAACTATTAAAGAAAATTAAGTGCCATCTCTCTCTCTCTCTCTTTATTCTCTTTTCAACGTAAACAAATCAAAATAAGAGCAAAAGGAAAGAAAACAAGTGTAAAAATAATAAAAAAAGAAAAAGAAGTAAAAGGGGAAAAGAAAAATCGAAAAAAATTCCGTGAAAGCAAATTACAAAACATGAAAACTGCTGAAAAAAGGAAAATAAATTAATAGAAAAAAGGGAAAATATGAAGAAAAGAAAATATCAGAAAAGAGGAAATTCGAACGAAGCAGAGAAGAAAGAAAAGAGAGAAAAAGAGAGAGGGGAAAATTCACCGGGAGATAAAGGAGGGGAAGAGAGATTGATGGAGGAGAGAGAGAGAGAGAGAGAGAGAGAGAGAGAGAGAGAGAGAGAGAGAGAGAGAGAGAGAGAGAGAGAGAGAGAGAGAGAGAGAGAGAGAGAGAGAGAGAGAGAGAATGAATAGGGAGGGAGAAAGAGAAAAAGGGAGAAAGGTAGAAGGGAGGGAAGGAGAGAGGAGAGGGAATGGAGGGAGATAAATGGAAAAACGAGAAAGAATGAACGTAGATAGGAAGGGAGCGAAGGAAACACGAGAAAGAGAGAAAAACAGAAGGAAGAAGAAAGGAAGAAACGGTGAGAGAAGGAAAGGAAAAGAGAAAACAGACTAATAAGAACAAAAATGAAAAAGGAAAATGGGAAAGAGAAAGAGAGGCAAAGAGGGAGGCAGAGAGAGAGAGAGTGAGTGAGGGATGGGAGAGAAGGTAACAGAGATAGAGAGAGCGAGAGAGAGAGGGAGGGAGGGAGGGATGGAGGGAAAATTTATCTCCTCCCTCCAACACCTCATTTGTCTCTCCCCAAGTCAGGTAATAGAATGCAGATAAAACAAACAAACAACATAAAAAATAGAGAAAAGGAAAAAAAAGAAAACGGCGCGCTCTGGCAAGGTTGAATGGATAACTTTACCAAACAGACATAGCAACAGACAGACAGACAGATAGATACAGACGGTTAGATAGATAGATGAACAGTTTACAGTAACCTCAGAACAACATCACAGCTAATAGTAGACAGACAGATAGATAGATTGGTAGATAGATAGAATATTGACGTACAGTAAGAAAGGATGTCAGTGAGGATGATGTACATGAATAGATAGATAGATAGATAGATAGATAGATAGATCAAAAGATTAAAAATAGAGTACACAGAAAATTTTAAAGGCCCATGTAATTTAAATGGCCTCGTAATTTAAAGACGTAGTGGAATTTAAAGGTCCTAGTGTAATTTAAGTGCCCAGAGTAATTTAAATGGCCAAGTTAATATTTAGAGAGTGTTGAAGCTGCTTAGAAATTATCCCTAAATATAGACACAATGATAGAAAATGTTAAGTGATACAAAGTTAAAGTAGAAAAATACATAGCCAGTAAGATTAAACACAAACACACACACACACACACACACACACACACACACACACACACACACACACACACACACACACACACACACACACACACTTTTTTATCTGCATTCCATTATTTTCTCTCTCTTTCTCTTTTCTATTATTTTATATTTTTTTTTCGTGACCCAATTTTTTAAACTTTTTTTTTAATTATTCGTCCAAAAAAAATCTTACTTTCAGAATTCCAACATTTCAGTTCCAAATTTAAGGCGGACAAATCTGTTCTTTTTAATCTTTCTTTCTTTGTTCTAATTCTTGTTCCTCCTCCTCTTTATTTTACCGAGAAAGGAGTGAAAAGGAAAGGAGGGGAAAGGGATAGAAAGGGGTGGTTAGGGAAGGGTAGGGCATGGAATGGAATGGAAGTGAAGGGAAGGGGAGAGGAGAGAGCGAGAGCAAGAGAGAGAGAATGGAAGAGAAAGAGAGAGAACTAAACCGAAAGCAAGCGACAGTAATTTTGAGAGCGCCGAAAGGAAGGGAAAGAAATTTAGCGAAAAAAAAAAGAAAAAAAAAGAAAAGAAAAGAAAAGAGAGGTAAAAAAAGACGGGGGGAGAGGGAAGAAGGGGAGGAGGAAGGGGGCGCGGTAAAAATGTATCTTTACAGTTCTCGAAATCGGAAAACCTATCTGAGGGTCGTGTACCAGGGCGGCGGTGGCGGCCAGACACGGCAAGGAGACCAGAACATGACCTGGACTTAGGATCACCGGGAGAACAGAGAGACGGAAGGGGGAGAGGGAGGGGAAAGGAGGTCTAGAGAGGAGTAAGAGAGAGGGATGAGGAGGAGAGGAAGGGAGATGTAGGAAAGAAAAGGAAGAAAAGGAGAGGTTGGAAAGAGTAGAGGAATGGATGAGAAGAAGAGATGGGCAAGAGAAGGAAGGAATGGGAAGGAAGAATAGGGAGAGGCATGCAAAATTAAGTCTGCAAAGAAGGATATGTTGGGAGAAATAGAGAGAGAGGTTATGGGAAGAATACGGAGGAAAGAGGAGAGAGGGAAGGGAAACGGACGGAAGGAAATAAGAATGTGAGAGGAGGGAAAGAGAGAATTGGCTGGGGGAGGTAGAGGCCGCCAGGCACCTCACTCTGATATAGGATCAGCCCCTCACCTGGATGATAAGGCAAGGTAAGGTAATGTAAGGTAAGGTAAGGTATGGTAAAGTAAAGTAAGGTAAGGTAAGGTGAAAATCCATTCTCATACAACAAGTAGCAATTCATGGCAAAAACGAACAAAGAAAGACCTCACTTAGTTGGAAAATAAATATCATTACTAAGAAAACGTATATATTTTACTGAATACAGAAATACGGCGGCTGTTTAGGTCTCAGAAACACGAATTAGCAAAACCACAAAGAAAGAGGCAGCAATTTATAGCAAAAACGCAACACAGAAATAGGTCACGACAGCAGATAATAAGTCGCATATGACATTACTGAATACACTCGTACGGCGAATGTTTGGATCATAGAAACACGAATTAGCAAAACCACAAAGAAAGAGGCAGCAGAAAGAGGCAGCAGATAGCAAAAAAAGCACCACAGAAATAGGTCACGACTGCAGATAATAAGTCACATAAGAAATTACTAAACACACTCATCCTGTGACTGTTCGGGCTACAGCAACACGAGACAGCCAAACCAACCCAACACTGCATCATCACACAAAGCAAAACAAAGCCAGACCGTTAAAGTTCATCACAGGCAGCCAGAAAAAAACAGGTAAATAGAAAGGGGAAGGGAATTAATACAGATTCGGGCAGGCCGCCGCGCACAGCAGCTGGCTAATGTGGAAAAAACAAACATTACTTTCCAACGGGCCGGGGGAAAAACAAGTAAATTTTTCCTCCTCCTCCTCCTCCTCCTCCTTCTGACCCCTGCGTTTCCCCCCTTCCTCCTCCTCTGCCTCCTCCTCCTCCTGACCCCTGCTCTTTCCCTCTTCCTCCTCCTCCTCCTCCTCGCCGTACGCTTTCACACAATATCAGCGCCAGAAAAACATTGAGGCTCGTCCTCTACGTGGAAAAGAACAAACAGGGTCCAAGAATCGCTTTGTATTGAAACCGCAGAAACAGAGACAGACGGACAGACAGACAGACAGATGGACAGGCCCATGGATACAGACAAGAAAGGTAAAGATTTAGAGCGATAAAGGTAAAATGAAGGACATACGATATAGCTACGCGTGACCTTAGTGATCAACTCCGTCTCATTCGCCCTGGAGCTTGTGGTAGGGAAGAACACATTGACTGATAGATAGATAGAGATAGATATACAGGGAGGCAAAGAAGACACTGGTACACACACACACACACACACACACACACACACACACACACACACAAGCTCACACACACACACACACACACACACACACACACACACACACACACACACACACACACACACTCTGGATGCTCACTAAAGCTCTTAAGATGGTAAAAAACCCCGCCTAGACTCGTGCCAAAGAAACATTAAGAAAAGTTTACGCATTTCATCAAGGCGACAAAATTAAAAACTGCTACACCGAGAAAGGGAAAAAAGAGAAATCCTGAAAATGTATGAGTTAAAATTCTACTCCGAGATGAGAAAAACGAGACCAGAAGTATAAGTGTTAGAGAAGCAAGGAAGAAATATAAATGCAGGAATATATTGAGAGAAATAATGAAAAATAAGACAAGAATAAGGATAATTAAAAAAAGACTAATAATAAGCAACATAAAGGAACAAATCAAATTAAAGTAACTAAAAATACAATAAAGAAACGATAAATAAATAAAAAAGTGTTAGGAAATCAAGAAAAAAAATAATAAACGCAGAACTATACACAAATTTTGAAAGACAAGAATATGGGAATAAGGATAATAGAAAAAAGTAATATTAAGCGACAGAAATGAAGAAAAGTTTGAAATAATAAAAATAAAAATTATAGAAATATTCTCAGAAATTTTGAAAGATGAGAATATGGGAATAAGGATAACAGGAAAAAAGTAGAATTAAGCGAGGAAAAAAAGGAAGAAAAAACTGAATTAACTAAAAGAAATACAAGAAGGAAATGATAGATACAAACATAAAGACAAAAGGTTAGACAATATTACTGAAAACACGGAAAAAAAAAATACTAAGAACAAAATACAGAAAAACTGAATACTGACATAGATAATAACAGAAAAAATGAATTCCTGAAGACACAAATAATATATAATGCAAGTATAATATCAAGAGAAAAACAAAGAACGAATAAATAAGGGACAAAAAATATACCCCCCAAAAAACAAACGAAATGGAAGTAGGAAATAACGAAAAGAAAAACCAGCCAGCAAAATCTCATCACAATATAACTCACAATGCAAATTCAAATAAAAATATCTACATAACACAAACTCTAACTCCCAAAAATAAATATAAAAGCAGAAAGAAACAAATAACGAGAGAAAACTAAGCAAAAAAAAAAAAGGAAAAAAAAAGGAGAAAAAAAATCATAATAAAACAAAACACAAAGAAACATAAAATAACATATTAAAAAATCCCCCAAAACACAGGTACAAACATAAATGAATAAAGCAATAACGGCAAAATCACACAATAAAAAGGAAAAAAAAACCAAGCAGACAGAAAAATCACAATAAAAAACTGAGCGCGAAACAAAGCATAATGAAAGAAACCACAAAGCAACATAACATAACATAATAAAAATCCCCCCCCCCCCACCTCCCTAAACACAAGTTCTCCCCACGACACAGCAACCAACCGACCCACGCGCGCCGCCGTAACAACAAATCCGCGGCGGCTGTATTTATGTGTCTCGTCCCTTGCATAAAAGACTAACCACAAAATCTTGGGTTCTCTTTGAATTTTATCTCTCAAGTTTCCTCCAGTAATCATGAAGGAGGGAGGGAAACCGGGAGAAGAGGGAGAGCAGGAGGAGGAGGAGGAGGAGGAGGAGGAGGAGGTGGGAAAATGCAAGGTTGTTACGCTAGAGAGATGGAGAAGCGAGAGGAAGCGGAAGAGGAGGAGGAGGAAACGGAAGAGGAAGAGGATGAGGATGTGGATGAGGAGGAGGAGGTTGTAACGCTCAGAGGGGAAAAAAACAAAAAAAAACTGGAGACAATGTTAATCTTCTCATTTCTTCTTTTATTTCTCCTATCAGTCTCTTCCTTATTTTATTTCTATTCTCATTTTTTCCCTTTATTTACCTTATTTTCTTCCTCTTATTACCTCTTCTCTCTTCCCCAAATAAAGGTCATTCATTATTCTCTTGTATTTATCCTGCTTTTCCCTTCTTATTCCTCCCTCAATTTTCTTTTTACTATCTTATTTTTTCCATTAGCATTTCTCTTCCTCAACAGAGGTATTTATCCCTCCCTCATTTTTTTCATTCGTTTATCTCATTTTTTCCCTCATTATTCTCTAACTTCCCATTTTTCCTTTCATTCAACTTGTTTTTCTCCTTGTTAATCTCTCATCCCGAACAGAGATCACTATGCTCTCTTATTTATCCAATGTTTTCCTTCCTCATTCTTTAAAGTATTTCATTTTTTCCCTCATTATTTCCCTTATTATTTATCTTTCTTCCTAAAAGAGGTCACTTATCTTCTTGTTCTCATACTGTTTTTCCCTCCTTCATTCCTCATTCTTTCCATAATCTATCTATTTTCCCCATTATAATTTCCTCACCCCCACGGAGGTCATTTCTCGGCGCCGTGACCCTGGGCGGCGCGGCGCGGGACAAACAGGGCCTGTTGCCGCTGCCGCCGCTGGTCGGTCCCTTTCAACAGCGCTAATTAAGCATGCCTGAGCCCTCCTTTGATGCATTACCTGGAGAGACTTGGAGCAGCGCACACATCATTATTATTGGCGTGAGGGGATGGGAGGGAGGGGGAAGGGGAGCGGGGGAAGGGGGGGGAAGGGAAGTAGTGTGTGTGTGTGTGTGTGTGTGTGTGTGTGTGTGTGTGTGTGTGTGTGTGTGTGTGTGTGTGTGTGTGTGTGTGTGTGTGTGTGTGTGTGTGTAAGGAGATAAAGACAGATAGATAGATAGATACATGGATAAGGAAGGAATGAGTGTATGTGCATGTATATGTGTGTGTGTGTGTGTGTGTGTGTGTGTGTGTGTGTGTGTGTCTCATCTCGTGGCATTCACCCTGCTCGCATGCTGAGAAAATTGTTCCACTAAAATTAATCTAAAAAAAGGGAAGGAAAATCTAGGTAAAAGAAATCTTGGAAACCACAGCGGAAAAAAAACTAACATTACAGTACGTAAAAAAAAGTTAATAAACAGGCGAGTGAACAGGAGGGTAATTTGTTAGGTTAATGATATATAATTGCCTTGAACTTAGGAAAAATGATAAATATATAGAAAGAGAGAAAGACTTGTGTAAATATAAAAGTAAGCACAAATTAATAAGTACAAATATAACAAAGAATTATAGAAGAAAAAATGGAAATAAACGACAAAGAAGAAGAGGAGGAGGTGGAAGAGGAGGAAGACGAAGAGAAAGAAGAGGGGAAGGAGGAGCAGGAAGAGGAAGTACTGGATAAGTAGTACGCGGAAGAGGAGAAGGAAGAGGAGGAGGCAGAAGAGGAACTGGAAAAAGAAGAGAAGAACAACGAATTAGAGGAGGTGAAGGAAGACGAGGAGAAAGAAGAGGAGGAAGAAGAGGAAGAAAAAGACAAGGAGGTGGAAACAAGATGGAACGGAAGAGGAGGAGGAGGAGGAGGAAGAGCCCGCAGAATCAGAAGAGGATGGACCGGAAGAACAAGAGCAGGGGGAAAAAGGAGATAACAAAGAAGAAAAAAAAGAAGAAGAAGAAGAAGAAAGGAAAAGGAAACAGAACAAGAAGAAGGGGAAGCAGGTCACAAGAGTTTATTCCACCTAAATTTACGTGGTGCCATTAACAACCCAATTAGCGGCAGATTAACTCAACGCCAATTTCGTCTTGTTACTTCTTCTCTTCACCTCTAACATGACTAATGAGACTCATCAAGTGTTTACCTGCAGAGCGCGGAGCAAAGGTGAGGAGAAGCACAGATGTGTCAGTTCCTACCTGTAAAGCTTAATTAGTATGTCAGGTAAGTGCTTACTATGGAGTTCCCTTCCGTGTTTGTGTGTGTGTGTGTGTGTGTGTGTGTGTGTAGAAGGGTGGATGGATTGGTAGATATATAAAGAAAGGGAGGGAGGAAGAGAAGATAAGGGAGGAACAGAGGGAGGAAGAGAGGAACGGAAGAGGGGAAGAAGGAATGGATAAAAGAGAAGATAAAGGAAGGAAGAGAGGGAGGAAAGGAGGAGAGGTGAAGGAAAGAAAGTGTAGATAAAATAAAAGATAAAGGGAGGAAGAGAGAGAGAGAGGGAAGGAAGCAGGACGTCAAAGGAAGGAAAAGAAAATGAGAAAAAAAAACAGGTTGAGAAAGTTAACAAGATTTACATTACCTGCTTTTCCGTGATTCTAGGCTTCCCTCCTCCTCCTCCTCCTCCTCCTCCTCCTCCTCCTCCTTCTTCAAGCGAAAGGAATAGAGACAAAACGGAAGATAACTACATTTCTATTTCTTGTTCTGCCACGTTTCTGCTTCTTCTTTTCCTCCTCCTCCTTTCCTATCTTCTCCCTCCTTTCCCCTCCTCCCTTCCTTTATCATCATTACTATATTCTAGTTTTCCTCCTCTTCTCCTTTTCCTCCTTCTCCTTTCCTCTTTTCTCCCTCATTTCCCCTCCTCCCTTTCGTTATCACCATTACCATACTCTCCCTTTCCTCCTCCTCTTCCTCTCCTTTCCCTTTTATCTCCCTTAATTTAGTCTTCTCCCTTCCCCCTTAACCCTTAGACCGTACCCTCAGCACGTGCCTCCTCCCTTTATTTCATTTACCTCCCTCTATTTATATCTTCCTCCTCCTCTTCTTCTTCCTCCTCCTCTTCCTCCTCTCCCCGTCTCAGGTTATTTTGTAGCTACTTACGATCAAGGAAGGCAAAGGTAAACACAGGTAAGGTGATATATTGCTTGTCAGGTGAGGTGGACAGGTGGTGGTGGTGGTGGTGTTGAAGAGATAGAAGGATAGATAAGGGAAGATAGAAGAAGAAAGGAAGTAATTAGAAGAAGTAGATAGAAGAGATAGGTAGATCAATCCATTCTTATTAATATACTCTAGCATCAAATTGGCCTCGAAATAATATGAAAAAAAGAGTTACGCCATCATCTCTCTCTCTCTCTCTCTTGCAAATAAGAAGATAAGAAAACAATGATAATATAGATATGGAAGAAGGGAAAAAATGACAGTAGAAGAGGAGAAAGGAGGCAAGTGATGAAGGAAAGGAGACGGAAAACTAATAATAATGAAAATAACGTGTCAAAGAAAGAAGGGAAGAAAAGCGATTGTGTAGACGAAGAGAAGAAAGGAAAACAATTGATGATAAAGGAAAGGAAAGACTAATTATTACGAAGATATAAGAGAGGAAAAGGGAAACAAATGAAGATAAAGAAAAGAAAGCAGTAAAGAAAACTAATAATGATGTAGAAACGGAAGAAGAAAAGAAGAAAATAATGGATGTTGATGCAAAGGAAAACAACACGCAAAAAAAAACAGACCTAAAAATAAATCCTTTCAAAGCGAGAGGGGAAAAAAACTACGATGTCTTAGAATACCACAAAAAAAGCAATAATAAAAATGAGAAAAAATAAAATGGAAAAAAGGAAGGAAGTCAGAAGTAGGTAGGAGAACGAGGAAGAGGAGGAGGAAGAGGAGGAAGAAGAAGAGGAGGAGGAGGCGTAAGAGGATAAAAAAGAAGAAGGGAAAGAGGAAGATAATGATGAATGAGACGAAGAAAGAACTTGATAAAAAAAGAGAAAGAGAAAGAGCCAGAGCCAGAGCCAGAGCCAGAGCGAGAGCGAGAGAGAGAGAGAGAGAGAGAGAGAGAGAGAGAGAGAGAGAGAGAGAGAGGATACAAAAATATTTACTCAAGACAAAATTGGAAGAGAGGAGAAAGAATGTGTAAATAAAGACTGAAGAATATTTGTCACGACCTTCCTTTGTTTCTCCTCCTCCTCCTCCTCCTCCTCCTCCTCCTCCTCCTTCCTCTCGTCCTTGAAGTGGATTTTCGAGAACGTATTTGTCTTTGTTTTTCTTTTTTTTACTTCGCTGCTCATTTGTTTTCATTTTCTGCTTCATTTGTTTTTGCTTACTTATATCTTTTTTTCTTTTTCTACCTTTCTTTTCTTATAGTCTTTTCTTGTTTTTTTTTGTCGCTGTATCCTTTCCTTTCTTTTCCTTTCCCTTCCCTTCCTTTCCTTTCCTCTCCTCTCCTTTTTCCTTTCCTTTCCTTTTCTTTCCTTTCCTTCCCTTTCTTCCCTTCTCTTCTCTTCTCCCTTTCTCTGTATACTAATTCCCAGTTAACTACCTTCTATCTTCCTTCTTCCCTTCCTTTCTTCCTCTTCCTCTTTTTCTCTTCCTCCATTCCCCTCTTCCTTCCAGATCCCATTTACTCAGCCTTTCAGTCTATTTTCTCTTCCTCTCTAAGTTCATTTACATCTCTCTCTCTCTCTCTCTCTCTCTCTCTCAGACCCATGCGAAGAGGAAAAGAAAGGGAATAAGAAACAGGAAGTAAGGAAGGAGAGAAGGAAGGAAGGAAGGAAGGAAGGAAGGAAGGAAGGAAGAAGAAAAGAGAGAAGAGAGGAAACAGGAAAACAGAGAAGGAAATAGAGAAACAGAGAGAGAAAAAAAAGGGAGAAATGACGGAAAAATAAACGTAGGAGGGCCAAGAAGGGATTAGAGAAAGAGAGAGGAGAGGAGAGAGAAAGGAGAGGAAGGAGGAAGGAAAACAGAAAAAAAGGTAGGAATGAAGATAGAGAGAGAGAAGGAATAACTAACAAATAAAGAAATAGATGAAAATGGAGATACAAAGAGAGGGAGAGAGGAAGACACGAGAAAAAGAGAGAAAGAGTGAAAGAGAAAAAAGGGAGAAAGAGGAGGCAGTAATACAGAGAGAAGGAGAGAGGAAGGAAATCAGAAGAAAATATACGAATGAGGATGGAAAGAGAGAGAAGGGAGAAGAAAAAAATAAATAGAGGGAGAGAACAACGAATATATAAGGAAGGGAGATAGAGAGAGAAACGGAGAGAAAGAGAGAAACAAGGAGCAAAGGGGAGAGAGAGAGAGGAGAGAGAGAGAGAGGATAGAAAGGAGAGAAAAAGCGTCCTGAGATCTCTTTCGGCGTATAAGAAATGGAGCTCTGTGATTGGAGGAGCGACCAGCCAATCAGAACCGAGCTTTTCCTTCGTTATGGCCAAGCCTGGATCGCCGGAAGCCTTGCGTTGGGGAATTTTGCGAAGACATTTTTACCTTCCTTTGGCGTTTGGTGTTTTACTGTTTTATGTGATTATGTTTTTCGTTTATTAAATTTTCTTGTTGTTTTGTTGGCTGTTTTAAGTGTTTTTTTTTAATTTGTTTTGCTTAATGTTGTTGTTTTTTCTGCTTTTTAGGGATCGTTTTGATGTAGGGAACGTTTTCATTTGGGGAACGTTTTGATGTAGGGAACGTTTTGATTTAGGGAACGTTTGTTTTGTATTTTTTTATATGTTTACGTTTTCGTTTTTTTCATATCTATCTTTTTTTCTTTCTTACTTTCTTCCCCTCTTTATTTTTCTTCTATCTTTCATTCTCTCTCTCTCTCTCTCTCTCTCTCTCTCTCTCTCTCTCTCTCTCTCTCTCTCTCTCTCTCTCTCCTGACAAAGAATAACGTGCTTATGATCAGGATTCGAAAGACAAAAACCAGACCTATCTATTCCCCCCACCACCACCACTCTCTCTCTCTCTCTCTCTTTTAAACACACACACACATTTTTTTCGATAACTTTTTTTCTTTCGCCACATCCGTCTCAATTTCCACCTTGACTAATGGGAAAGTGATAAGAAAGAGACACAAATTGCTTCTCTTTTTCCTTTTCTTTCTTTATTGTTTTCCGCTTTCTTTATCTCCCTCTCCTTCTTTCTTTGCTTCCCTCTCTATTTTTTTCCTTGATCCTCTTTGTCTTTCTTATCAGGAGGAACAAAAGGAGGAGGAGAATGGTGGAATAAAAAAAATAGATAACAGGTTGAAAATAATAATAAAGAAGAATATTAGAAAAAAAGAAAAGGAGGAAATCACAAATGAGGAAGAAATTAATAAAAGAAAAAAGAAAAAATGAGACTCGAAAAAATAATTCGTCGATCTCTTCATCTGGAGAAAAAACAGAAGTAGGAAAGAAAAAAATGCAAGAAAACAAAATAAACAAAGATAATAAAAGAGAAAAAACAAAAGAAAAAAGAGAGGAAAAGGAGAAGTAACGAAGGAAAAGAGATGCAGGAAAATAGATTAAGGAAAAGGAATAAATGGGAAAACAAAGCAAATACAATAACTAGCCAGCGAGAGAGCGAGTGAGAAAAAAAGGACATACAGGAAACAAACAAAAGAGAAATAAGAGGAATTGAAAAAAAACCCCAGCAACAACAACAACAACAACAACAAGCCGCCTGCTGTTCACGGAAAAGAGGATGAGAAAGGAAAAAAAGAATAAGAGGATGAAGAAAAGGTGAGAAAAAAAAGAAAAAAAGAAAAAAAGACACGGGAAGTAGTGAGGGAGCGAGGTTTTAGGAAGAGTTGAAAAAATAACAAATTAATCCGATCTTCTGAGTAACTAACGGAGAGAGAGAGAGAGAGAGAGAGAGAGAGAGAGAGAGAGAGAGAGAGAGAGAGAGAGAGAGAGAGAGACATAATCTAGAACACTACCTAACATTACTTTCCTTCTTTACTTTAGAGTCACATTACTTAACCAAATATATAAATAATGACAAATAATGAGTAATGATGAGGATGAGGATGAGAGGGATGAGGATGATGATAAAGATGATGATGATGACGAGGAGGAGGAAGAGGAGGAGGCAGAAAGCGAGAAATAGATAGAGAGGGAAGGCTCGTAGTAGTAGTATAAGTAGTAATTGTAATAACAAGAATAGGAGGAAGAGAAAGAAAATGAAGGAGCAGACGGAGGACGACGAAGACAAGGACGATGAAGGAGGAAGTGCATAGAGGAGAATGGGGGAAAGGAAAAGAAGGCAGAAAGAGAGAGACAAAAGGAAAGCTTAGTAATAATAAAAGAAAAAAGATGAAGGAGGAGGAGGAGCAAGAGGAGGAGGAGGAGCAAGAGAAGGAATAAGAAGAAGCAGAGGAAGGCGTCTCCAGGATCTCTCACACCTGGGAACCGATGCACGTGGGAATGATCATGTGAATATTGACGAGGCGAGGCTGCGACCAGGTGTGTGTGTGTGTGTGTGTGTGTGTGTGTGTGTGAGAGAGAGAGAGAGAGAGAGAGAGAGAGAGAGAGAGAGAGAGAGAGAGAGAGAGAGAGAGTTTATATAAAAGGACATTCATCACATCTATACAATCAAAACAAAAGCTTTCATGGATTCTGTTTCACACTATTAATAACAAACACACACACACACACACACACACACACACACACACACACACACACACACACAGAAACCCCCCCTCACCCATACACACACATTCGCACGCTTCCCACATAATATTAAGGCTACATAATTGACCAAAACACCTTAATTAACCTTCATGATACCTGTACAATACCTGTCCCTTTCCCGTCTTTCCTGCTATCACAGTTTCATATTTTTCTTTCTATTCACTTCCCACTTATCATTCTACCCCATTCCCTATTTTCCTTTTCATGCACGTGGGGAAGGCACCGGCGATCAGGTATTCCGGTGAGGTGATTAACAGTGCCCAGGTGAAGGGAGGAATCGTAACCAGGTGAGGAGGCCGCCCAGGTGAAGCACAGGCAACAGGTGTGTGTGTGTGTGTGTGTGTGTGTGTGTGTGTGTGTGTGTGTGTGTGTGTGTGTGTGTGTGTGTGTGTGTGTGTGTACCTGTTTGTTTTTTGTATCGTGTCTGAGCGTGTAGTGTTTGTGTATTGATGTATTCTGTGTATGTATTATGTATTAGAGTCTACTATTGTGTATTCTCTGCTTCTCTTTCTCTCTTTGCTTCTCTCTCTCTCTCTCTCTTTGCTTTTCTCCTTCTCTCTTTTCCTTCTCCCTTTTTCTCTCTCTCTCTCATTGCGTAAGCGGCTTGTTTTTCTTGGTTCCATTGTGTATTATTTAGTATTACTGTATTGTGTATGTGTAGTGTGCATTAATGTTGTGTATTATTCCGTATTATCAATGTAACCAGTTGCTTGTTTTTATGTAGCATGGGGTATTATTTAGGTAATGTTTGTGGCTCTCTTTCAAACGTGCGTCTAGCGGCTTAACAGGTTTAATCACTTCCAGCAATATGAGGTGAATGTGTGCGAGTCTTTGTCTGATACCTGGAAGCGATTTGGGACGCGTTCTGCTCTCTCTGTCTGTCTCTGCTTGTCTCTTTCTCTTTTTGTGTATGTCTCTGTGTCTGTGTCTGTTTTTGTGTCTGTCTCTCTCTATTTCTGTCTCTTTCTGTCTGTCTTCTCTGTGTCTATCTCTTTCGCTTGTCTCTTTCTCTTCTTCACTGTCTCTCTGTCTCTGTCTCCTTAGTTTCCCATTTAAACCTCATCGGGAGTGGTTTACGCCCGTGTCGGCAGGTGTCTGAGTGCCTACTTTTACGTTGAGAGGAGAGAAGCGGTACAAGTTGCTTTCGTGTCCTTTATATTGGTGGAAATCATACATACAAATACTAAAGGCTGAGGGAAATAAAAACATGCATATATTAGCGTTCGAGGAAGGGGAGAATAGCAAGTTAAGTTTGTGTGTCCTTGTGAATCGGCTGAAAAACATGATGGTAAATACAAGGCAAATAACTGAATGTACAAGTGAATGCGTGACAAAGATCAAGAGGGAAATAAACACGTGCATATATTAGCGTTCGAGGAAGGGGAGAACGGCAAGTTAAGTTTGTGTTTCCTTGTGAATCGGCGGAAAAACATGATGGTAAATACAAGACAAATAACTGAATGTACAAGTGAAAGCGTGACAAGAAAGATGGAGTTAAGTTTACCTGCCCTTTAAATGATCATAAATAGATACTCAAACACACCAAGATGAAAGCAAAATAATTAAGTGAATATATTAATGATTACGTGAAGAGACAGAGGTAAGTTAAGTTCTCTGTTCTTTAAATCCCAGTGAAATGACAATATGCAAGTGAACGCGTGACAAGAAAGATGAAGTTAAGTTTCCCTGCCCTTTAAATCACCATAAAAACATACTCAAACACAAGAAGACAAAAATAAAACAAATAATTGAATATATGAATGATCACGTGAAGAGCAAGAGGCAAGTTGAGTTTTCCTGTTATTTAAGGGGAAATATTGTGAAGAGGAGTTAAGTTTCCCTGCCCTTTAAATCACCATAAGCACATACTCAAACACAAGAAGATAAAAATAAAACAAATAATTGAATAAATATGTGATCACGCGAAGAGAAAAAAGCAAGTTGAGTTTTCCTGTTAATCTAAGGGGAAATATTGTGAAGAGGAGTTAAGTTTCCCCGCCCTTTAAATCACCATAAACATACTCAAACACAAGAAGATAAAAATAAAACAAATAATTGAATATAAGAATGATCACGTGAAGAGAAAGAGGCAAGTTGAGTTTTCCTGTTAATCTAAGGGGAAATATTGTGAAGAGGAGTTAAGTTTCCCCGCCCTTTAAACCACCATAAACATACTCAAACACAAGAAGACAGAAATAAAACAAATAATTGAATATAAGAATGATCACGTGAAGAGAAAGAGGCAAGTTGAGTTTTCCTGTTATTTAAGGGGAAATATTGTGAGGAGGTGGTGATAAATACGGAAAAAGTTGAAAATATATTGATACAGTGACGAAAACTACAAGTGTTGAAATCTATTGAAAAGATGATGTTATGTACAATAAAAAGTGCATTAAATCACCAGGAAATACATTCAAACACATTCAGCTAAAACCCAGAGACATAAATGAACATAAAAGTGTTTCCCGCGAGGAGAGCGATGCAAATTATGATCTTGTGGCCTTTAAGATCATCGGGAAACAGATACTCGAACACATAATTATAACCAAAAGACAAATAAACGAATATACAAGTGATAATGTGAAGAGAGAGGGAGAGAACGAAAGAAAAGATAAAGAGATGCAGGTTAAGTTCTCCTGACCTTTAATCACTAGGGAAATATTCAAACACACCACGCTAAAAATAAGACAAATGAAATGAATATACAAGTAAGGTAAAGGATCGCGTGAAGAGAGAGAAAGAGACAAAGAAATACAGAAAGAGATGCAAATAATGTTATCCTGTCCTTTATATCGCCAGAAAATAGATTCTCAAACGCAAACAACAACAACAAAAACAACACGAACAGTAAACAAATATATGAGTGACCTCGTGCAGAGAGAGAGAGGAAGAGAGAAATAGCAAGAGACGTAGATGCAGGTAAAAATATCCTGTCCTTCAAATCATCAGGGAAATACATACTCAACTAAAACAAGAGAAAAACAAGATAAATAATGAGTAAAATAAGTGATCTAGTGAAGAGAGAGAGGAAATCAAATCGAAAAGAAAGATATAAAACAAGAGAAATAGAAGGGGAAATAAAAGGAAAAAGAGATGCAAGTTAAGTTCTCGTGACCCTTCAAATAACCGGAAAATAGATACATGATAAGACAAACACTAAGACAATATAATAAATTACCGCTCGCAGGGAGGGAGGGAGAGAGAACGAGGAGGCAGTTAAATTCCCATGTCTCTTAAATCACCAGAAAACAAATACTCAAACTCAAGCTAAAAAAACAAAACAAACAAATAAATAAATGTATAAGTGATCGCGTGCAGGCAGAGAGGGAGGGAGAGAGAGAGGGAGAGAGGGAAAGAGCGGGCAGGCAGAGAGGGAGGGAGGGAGGGAGGGAGAGCGGGCGAACGGGCAGGCAGAGAGAGAGGGAGGGAGGGAGGGAGAGCGGGCGAACGGGCAGGCAGAGAGAGAGGGAGGGAGAGAGGGAGAGGGAGAGAGCGGGCAGGCAAAGAGGGAGGGAGGGAGGGAGGGAGGGCGAGAGAGCGGGCAGGCAGAGAGGCAGAGAGGGAGAGAGGGAGAGAGCAGGCAGGCAGCGGCGGTGGTGGTGGTGGTGTCGAGTTTTCCCGAGTCATGCATAAATATTTACATAAACCCCTAAAACCACTTCAAAAGGGGGCGCTCTCCCACGTAAACCCCACCTGTCACTTTGTCTGTCTGTCTGTATGTGTGTATGTATGTACTGACCTATCTTTTGGCCACTCTTTCATTCACTTTTTTGGGGGAGAAGCGATTAGCAGGCTTTTTTTATCTTACTTATTTTTTTTTGTTCTTCAGATGGTTCCTTTACAGTAAAAAAATGTGTTCTCCCTTCTCCTTTCTCCCCTCCCACGTCTCTCTCTCTCTCTCTCTCTCTCTCTCTCTCTCTCTCTCTCTCTCTCCCGTGATTAAAATGTATGTATTCACCTCCTCTCAAAGCGTCCTGTCATAGGCGAGACGCTCATAACCTTTGCCTAACTTCCATCCAACGCACACGCACACGCACGCACGCAATCTTCCCCCCCTCCCCCAACACCCACACCCACACAAGAGGGCTTTCTGTATTAGACTTAAGGCTTGGGAAGACAACAGCTGACCCCATTGAAGGCTTAAAGGGCATTAGAATCAAAGGGGGATAATTTGCGGTTTAGACTCGCTACTGACCAGAGAGAGAGAGACGTCAGACTGATAAAGATAGACCAAGAGGCGGATAAAGAGATAGATAGACAGTGCAACGGATAAACAAATAGAGTGAGACGGATAAGCAAACAGACAGATAGACAGACACAAAGCTTATGGATCGCTCAGGTAATTAATTGAGAGCGCGCGCGCGCGCGCGAGCGAGCGAGCGAGAGAGAGAGAGAGAGAGAGAGAGAGAGAGAGAGAGAGAGAGAGAGAGAGAGAGAGAGAGAGAGAGAGAGAAGAAACACACACACACACACACACACACACACACACACACACACACACACACAATGAGTAAGAGAGAAAAGAAGAGAGAAAAGAACTTGTTACCACTAATACCTTTGCACCTCATCATAAAAATATCCCCCTCCCTAAACCTCAACACCTGGACCTCACCTGCCCTTCTCGTCCACAGGTTTCTCTCTCCTTAATGACCCATGTAAGACAGGTGTGAACGAACGAGTTTTGAAGTTGATATATTTTCGTTTGCGACAAATTAACGAGTCAGAGCGATTGTCAATGGAGTAAGAATGAGAGAACGAAACCGTGTATGAAGACAAAGAGAAGACGAATAAGGGGAATGACAAAGAGGAGGATGAATAAGTAATAATAAGTAGTGAATGGATGATATATATTTTCTTGGTTAATGAAAAAACGCGATAAAAGAGGGAAAAAAGCAGGAAAATGAGGAAAAATAAAGGAAGAAAAGAAATAAAAGAAAAGAAAGGATAAACAGAATCACTTAAGAAGAAAAGAAAGAAAAGAAGAAAAGGAAGACTACGAGAAAACAATCACAAAAGAAAAAGAAAAGAAAAAAAGAAGAAAAGGAAGATAATAAGAGAAAACAGAATCACATAAGAAGAAGAAAAGAAAGAAAAGAAGAAAAAGAAGAAAAGAAGAGAAAACAGAATCACATAAGAGGAAATAAAGAAATGAAAGACAATAATAAAAGAAGGAAAAAGTAAAGAAGAGAAGAATAAGAGGAATAACAAAATCACATAACAAGAAAAAAAATAAGAAATAAAAGAAGAAAAAGAAGAAATTAGGAAAAGTAGACAACCACATCAAGACAAAAACCTTCGCTAGAAGAAAGAGGAAGAGCAAAATCACATAACAAGAAAAGAAATAAAAGAAGAAAAGAAGAAAAAGAAGAAAATGAGGAAAAGAAGACAACCACATCAAGAATAAAACCATTGCTCCTTTGTAACTCTCTTTGATGTACCGGAAACACAGACCCCAAAGAATCATTATCAGTCATTAGACGTACCCTGCTCTCTCTCTCTCTCTCTCTCTCTCTCTCTCTCTCTCTCTCTCTCTCTCTCAGGTAATTATCCTTTCACCATAAGTCATTTACACCTGGCTTGTTTAATCTCTTCTACTGTCATCATCATCATCATCACCACCACCACCACCATCATCATCCTTCATACCTTTTACTAATCAGAACTATCATTAAGAAATTCACTATATCACAATCACCATATCCAGTCATCTCTCTCTCTCTCTCTCTCTCTCTCTCTTGTGAATTACCTTGAAAGCCACTCATTGATTGGGGACTCACAACATGGCTTCCGAAACAAAAGATCCTGCCTATCAAACCTATTAACCTTTTATAACGACCTCTTCACTGTGTATGACGTAACCAAATCACTGGACGTAGTCTATCTTGATTTCCAGAAAGCGTTTGATAAAGTCCCGCATCATAAATTACTTTACAAATTAAAGCAAATAGGTATTGACGGTCAAGTAAACCAATGGATCGCGAATTGGTTGAGCAACAGACAACAAAGAGTAGTGATCGACGGATTTAACTCAGAGTGGGCGCCTGTCACTAGTGGCGTCCCTCAGGGCTCGGTCCTTGGCCCAGTGCTCTTCATTATTTACATCAACGACGTGGATGTTGGACTCAATAACCGCATTAGTAAATTTGCAGACGACACAAAGATTGGCAACTCGGTTCTCACTGACGAAGACAGGCAAAGCCTCCAAGAGGATTTGCACAAAATTTCAGCTTGGTCGGATAGATGGGAGATGCCCTTTAACGTAGACAAGTGCCAGGTCCTTCAAGTTGGAACGAGGAATAAGAAGTTCGAATACGAAATGCGCGGCGTTAAACTCAAAAGCGTTCAATGCGTCAAAGACTTGGGGGTCAAAATCGCGTCAAACCTCAAATTCTCACAGCAATGCATCGATGCAGCAAATAAAGCGAACAGAATGTTGGGCTTCATTAAAAGAAACTTTGTATTCAAGAATAAAGATGTAATACTCCCTCAATAAAACAGTTTAGTCAGACCCCACTTGGAATATGCGGTACAGTTTGGTCTCCCCATGCAAAGGACATTGCTAAATTAGAAGGTGTTCAGCGTCGGGCAACGAAAATGATCCCTTCCTTGCGCAACAAATCCTACGAAGAAAGGCTTTCTACCCTTAACATGTTCTCTCTTGAGAAACGTCGCCTCCGAGGAAAACTGATCGAATGTTTTAAAATACTTAATGGTTTCACGAATGTAGACAGATCAACATTGTTTATGATCGATGACACTTTGCGCACGAGGAACAATGGCGTAAAACTCAGATGTAGACAAGTAAATTCAGACTGCACCAAATTTTTCTTCACCAACGTTGTAGTGCGAGAATGGAATAAGCTTCCACCGTCAGTGGTCCAGTGTAACACGATTGACTCCTTCAAAAATAAGCTCGACCGTCACTTCCTTCAACTTAATATCAACTAGAGTAGAAATGCAACGTTTTGGAGTCTTCTGATTAATGTAAAATCACTTAGGTTTAAGGACAGACCACCAAGTCTGGACCATGGGGTCTGTGTGGTCTGATTTTCTATGTAAATCTATGTAAATCTCTCTCTCTCTCTCTCTCTCTCTCTCCTTTCCTGGCATCCAATACAGTCTTTCTCCCATTCCTGTATCCTACCATTTCTATCCTATCCCAGCATCCTTCTATCTCCTACCCTAGCGTTCTACTATCTCCTTTCCTAGCATCCCACAACATACATCTTCAATCTCGGTATCCTACAATCTTCATCTCCTAATCTCAGCATCCTACAATCCTCATCTCCTTATCTCACCATCCTACAATTTCCATCTCCTATCCGAGCATCATAACATTCTCATCTCCACTTCCAGCATCCTTCCACCATCACCACCACCACCACCACCACCATTTAGCGTCAGCAGGCTTAACAAACGCCAAATTGACAGCGCTATCAACCAGTTCATAAATATCGTTCATAATAAGAGTAATTAGAAGTCTTTGGCGAGGGAGGTTGGTTGAGGGTCCTTTACCTTTAAGAATCTCTCTCTCTCTCTCTCTCTCTCTCTCGTTATTTTGGCATTTTTCTTTCTTACTCTCTAACAAATTATGTTTATTTATGTTTATTTATGTTGCTCTACGTTATTTACAAGCGTATTTATTTTACACTAATCTATTTTGCTGTATTATTCCACATTCCCGATATCTCTCTTCATTATCCTTATTAAAAAAAATAAAAAAATCCATCATACTTCTTCATCCTTCTACACTTTCTTCTTCTTTTCTTCTACACTTTTCTTTATTATTTTTCTTTGGTATTTGCACTTATTTAGCTGAATCTCGATGCGTTATCATTTTCTTTCTTTACTAAACGACAATTACCGAAGTGAACAACCTCAAAGTGACTGAAGGGGGAGGACCAAGGCACCATTAGAAGGTCAAGTCAGTGTGTTCAGGTGCCCAAGCAAGCCCTCAACGACCCCGAGGCTGAGTCGTGACCGCCCAGGGACGACCCGACCCGCCAGACGGCCACGACTCAGCGCCAAAAACTCGTCCGGTACTTGTCATGGCCGGGAATTTTACGCTTCTCGTGCCCCTTTTTGCTTGTGGGAAAGGCCCGAGAGGAGGTGAAGAGTTGAATGTTTGTTGCAGTGAGTAAATAATGTGTTGTTTTGAGACCCGAAAGAACAAGGCGTTATATAGTTGAATAGTGGTAGTAGTATCTCTTTCCTTGTTGTCTTAAAGCATAGGAAACAATAGATCAAGTACCCAATGATAAATGAAGGCCCAGGAGGAGGTGAGAAGATGAATGTTTGTTCGTAATAAGTAATTACTGTGTTGTTTTGAGTCACCGAAAGAAAAGAGTAATAGTTGAATAGTTATAGTGGTACTTTTCTCGTGTTGTTTTACGCCATTTACGGTACTGGAAACGACATATCATGGACCCTATAACAAGAAAAAGGCCGAGAGGAGTTGACTAGGTGAATGTTGGTTGCAATTTTCCGTCTGCATTTCCTCTTGCCTATGACTTGACCTCCTTCATGAAGAGTGTATCAAGACACCTCTCCGCCACACTTTATTTTTGTCTATTGTGGGAGCGGTGAGTGACGGGCTTTTTTTCTACACTCT
>NC_066546.1:16484973-16494973 GCF_024679095.1 Eriocheir sinensis | reverse complement strand
AATGAATGAATGGAAACTGAAAATGAAGACAAAAGAAAACAAACAAACTAAAGAGAACAAAGAGGAAGAGGAGGAAGAAGAGGAGGAGGAGGAAGAGGAAGAGGGAAGCAAGTAGACAGGTGGGTCATGAGACAGGTGTGAGGAGGAGGAGGAGGAGGAAGAACAGGTGATGAGAGACTAACAGGTTTGAAGACTTACTCAGGTGGAAAGGAAGGAAGCAGAGAGAGATAGGAGGGAAAGAGGGAGGGAGAGGTGGGGATAGAGAGAGAGAGAGAGAGAGAGAGAGGGGGAGAGAGAGAATGAGGGGGAGGGAGAGAGAAAGCAGGTGAGCGAATCGTAATGGAAAGAAGAAAGAGAGATTTATATAGGAATTATCACATTATTATTATTATTATTATTATTATTATTATTATTATTATTATTACCTCACTATTTCATCTGTCTCTTCCTGGCTCTCTTTATGTCTATCTGCAGTTTCCTGTCTGTTTGTTTAATAAAATATAGAAAAAGAATCCTATACCAACGCAATGGATGCCGGATTCAATATGTTGGACCATTAACCTCGAAGGAAGTGACTGATACAAACCTTGTATAGAGAATAAAGGAGTCTGCTAGCCGATACCGAGAAGCAGGTAAGCAAAGAGGCTCATAGAAACCACGTATAGATAACGAGGTCTGGTTAACCGCTGCTCGTGGAACTGATAACCCAGGAACGGCACTGAATGAAAACCTTGTAACACGTTCGTCAGTAAGTAAGTAAGCATCGCCGTCAACAACACTGATACTAATAATCGTTTCCCTTCTCTCTGAGCAAACGAAACTTTAATTGATTTGAAAACCTCCCAGAAAAAGTGAAGAAATATGATATAATACAAACTTCACTATTTTAAAACTATTCAGAACTGATATGGGACACAAAAATGACAGACATGCGTTCAAATTAGTTTTTATTTAACGGAGGCATAAACAAAAAGCAATACAGAAGTAAAAAAAAAAAAGGAAGGGCAAAAATTTCATCTAATACAAACATCGCTGCATTTTAAAACTATTCAAATCTTACATGAAACACGAGAATAACATATATACTTTCAGGGTAGTAGTCTTCTTTAGCTCTGAGGCATTTCATGAAGAAATACGTTTGGAAAAAGACAAAGTATATAGAAGTTAAACATATTACATACTAGGCTGCATTTTATAACTATGTATGAATGAAACACACATATATATGTACAGGGTAATAGTCTTCTTTAGCTCTGAGTGATTTAATAAAGAAATCCGTATGAAAAAAGACAAAGTGCATAGCAATTAAACATATTAAACACTAGGTTGCATTTTAAAATTACTGAAAGCATATATTGAACACGCGGATGAGAGATATACATTAAAAGTCATCATTCGGGCAGAGCGGAGGCGGTGGACGCATACAGAGAGCCAGACGCCGCGCAGATGAAAGGTTTCCATCAGCATACAAATTAAATATACGAAATCACACGTGTCTGAAGCATCGCCAAACACCAATAAAACGCACAAACACATACAATTAAATCCCTTTCAGAGGCTCGATGGCTTACACACACACACACACACACACACACACACACACACACACACACACACACACACACACACACACATACAGGCGCGCACAGGCAGACAGTTAAAGATACATAAAAAAGTCATTAAGAGAGCGAGCAAGAGCGAGAGAGAGCCAGAGCCAGAGCCATAGCGAGAGAGAGAGAGAGAGAGAGAGAGAGAGAGAGAGTTTAAATTAACTCTCCATGATGAGGTCTAATGTATTAAATTTACCCTCTAGTCTAAGGTCTCTCTCTCTCTCTCTCTCCCCCTGTACTTCACTTTCCCTAATGAACGTCTCTACCCTCAAGGTGTGATCCTCGTTAGGTAGGAAGTAGGTAGGCAGGTAGGAAAGGTAACGCAAGGTAAGGTAAGGTTAGGTAAGGGTAGGTAAGGTTAGGTAAAGTTAGATAAGTTAAGGGATTATAAGGAAGAGTAAGGCAAATTAAGGTAAGGGTAGTAAGGTAAGGTAAGGTAAGGTAGGGTAAAGTAAGGTAAGGTAAAGTTAGGTAAGGTTAGGTAAGGTAAAGTTAGGTAAGGTAAGTTAAGGGATTATAAGGAAGAGTAAGGCAAAGTAAGGTAAGGGTAGTAAGGTAAGGTAAGGTAAGGTAAGGTAAAGTAAGGTAAGGTAAGGTTAGGTAAGGTTAGGTAAGGTAAAGTTAGGTAAGGTAAGGGACTATAAGGAAGTGTAAGGCAAAGTAAGGTAAGGTAAGGTAAAGTAAGGTAAGGTAAGGTAAGGTAAGGTTAGGTAAGGTAAAGTTAGGTAAGGTAAGTTAATGGATTATAAGGAAGTGTAAGGCAAAGTAAAAGTAAGGTAAGGTAAGGTAAAGTAAGGTAAGGTAAGGTTAGGTAAGGTTAGGTAAGGTTAGGTAAGGTAAAGTTAGGTAAGGTAAGTTAAGGGATTATAAGGAAGTGTAAGGCAAAGTAAGGTAAGGGTAGTAAGGTAAGGTAAGGTAAGGTAAGGTAAAGTAAGGTAAGGTAAGGTAAGGTAAGGTTAGGTAAGGTAAAGTTAGGTAAGGTAAGTTAAGGGATTATAAGGAAGAGTAAGGCAAAGTAAGGTAAGGTTAGTAAGGTAAGGTAAGGTAAGGTTAGGTAAGGTAAAGTTAGGTAAGGTAAGTTAAGGGATTATAAGGAAGAGTAAGGCAAAGTAAGGTAAGGTTAGTAAGGTAAGGTAAAGTAAGGTAAGTAAGATAAGGTAGGTAGATATTCCTTTCTCCCATATATAAAAAAAAATCCTTACCTTTCCTAATCTACCTCTCTACCTCATCTCATTCATCCATTTTTCACTCATCCCCTCCCCCCCCCCCCCCACACACACACACCCCGCCACTCCAACCCATATACAACCCACTCCACTTCCCCTCATTCATAACCCCCTTCCCCCTCTTCCCCTCCGCCTGCACCCCACCACAGAATCTCCCCTTCCCCCCACCCTAACACACCCACACCCACGCACTCAACGTTTAGTGTCACCGTGGGCTTGGGGGCAGCTTCACTTTATAGGGCGAGCGCGGAATTCAGTGAAGCTTGTACCTGTAATGGGCTAATTAATTCCTTGCTCACCTGAGTCGGCCGAATGAGGCAATTTTGTCGACGTAAATGAAAATAAACATGAGCCCGGAGAGAGGACTGGCCCCTGTGATTCGAGGTATTTACACGGCGAGCTATTACCGGCGTTGTAATTTGTTAAGGGATTGGCGCGCGGATTAAGGGGACGCGATAAACATATAAAAAAGAATAGCGGGCAAAAAGTGAATCCTGTGTATGAGCGAGAGGATTGATGGTAACGAGGATGAACACTAAATTGACATCGAGGACTGTGTTTGCAGGCGGGATTATGATGGGTTTGTGCTGTGTGTGTGTGTGTGTGTGTGTGTGTGTGTGTGTGTGTGTGTGTGTGTGTGTGTGTGTGTGTGTGTGTGTGTGTGTGTGCGTGTCCTTATTCCCCCCATTTCTCCCTGTCTCTGTCTCTCTCTGTCCATCTCCCTCTGTCTCTGTCTATCTTTCTCACCTTAAATTTGACATAGCTTAGAATTGATATTATTATTATCTACTATTCTAAGAGACGAGACAGGTACAGAGGGAGGAGTGTACCCATGCAACAGGCAGTACTGGATTACATGGTACCAGTAGTAGTGATCGAAACTCTAGCCTGACAGGAATATATATTAGTTCAGATTGATAAAGATTGGGATAGGTAGATAGATTGAGAGGTATAAGAGAGAAAAAAGGGAGAAGGGGCGAGCCAAAGAAAAAAAAGAGTGAATGATGGTGAGATAAATGGTAACGCATATAACCAAAAGAAAACCAGGAAAAAAGCAAAGAGGCAGAGAAAGATTATAGATTAAAAATATATATACAAAAATGAAAAGTGTGAGAAAATATGTGAAAAGAAAAAAAATATATGCAAAGACACACACAACACCCGCTCCCCCCTCCACACACACACACACACACACACACACACACACACACACACACACGCTCAAGCTCAATCAACGCACTGAATAACACACACACACACACACACACACACACACACACTTACATCTATTTCCAACTCCTTTCAAAGCATCTTAATCCTGAACCCAAGCTGATTAGAGTGAACGGCAGGTACAAACAAGATGCCGAGCGAGGTGAGTGACCCTGACCTCATCAAGGGGAGGAAGGGGGGGAGGGGAGGGGTCAGCATCAGCCTTGAACTCACTCTCTCTTGTTGATTAGCGTATTAAGGAACAGTTGAAGGGAGAGATAAAATAGGAGAGCCTCCCCTTAATCCCTCGCCATTAGTTTTATTACAAAGAAAACGAGAACGGGGAGGAAGAAAATGAGATGGAGGGGATAGGGAAGACGGTTTTCTCTCTCTCTCTCTCTCTCTCTCTCTCTCTCTCTCTCTCTTACTACATTTCTTCACATCTTCCTCCTCCAGTTGTCATTTTATTCTCCTTTCCCTCTCTCTCTCTCTCTCTCTCTCTCTAATTGCCTGGATCACACGGGGCGGCTCGTATCTCGTCTCGCCAGGAAGAAAGCAAGAGGGAAATTAAAAAGTTAAGCCTCTCTCACAGCAAGGAAAAAAACAAGTATTATTTTTATACATATATTCTGTTTCACTAGGATTTTATTATTTACTGAGCCGTCTATCTGTCTGTCTATTTGTGTGTGTGGGTGTGTTTGTCTGTCTGTCTGTCTGGGTTTCTGTCTGTCTATCTGTTCTCTGTCTGTATCTGTATTTATCCATATTTCTGTCTATTTCTGTCTATATGTCTTCCTGTGCTTTCTCTGTACTTTTTCTGTCTGTTAATGTGTTTGTGTGGTAGTCGGTTTGTATCTGTCTGTTTTTGTGTCCGTCTGTTTGCCTGAAAGTAAAAGGAAAAAGTATACCTGTCTGTCTGTCTGTCTGTCTGTCTATCCGTTTCACTCTCACTCTCGCTAATGAGGTAAAATGCTCCACTCGCTGACAACACATAGTTAAGAATCGTCGGATATTTCGTTCCCGGCTTTTCAACTGGTGTCGGGATAAACAGGTAAGAATGAAAAGCCTGCACCTCACCTGGAGACGTACCTGAACCCTATACACAGGTAGGTAGGTACGAATATCAGGTAGGCAAGTTGGTAGGAAGTGATTATCGGTGGACTGTGAGCGTGTTTTTGAGTCCGTGAAAGTACCCATTAAAATCTATACCTTGATTTTTTTTTATATATTCTGGGAAGGGAAAAAAAAAAGGAAGGGAAAAGGGAAGGGAGAGGGAAAGAAAATGGGGGAAAAAAGGGGAAAATGTGTAAAGAGAGGGAAATAGCAAACTACAGCAAAGGGAAAATGAATTAAAGGTTGGATAAGGGAGAGGGAATGGGATAAAAGGGAAAAAAAGGAAAAAGAGAAGAAAAAATAGACAGAAACAGAAAAAAAACTACAGGGGAGGGAAAAATGAATAAATGGTTGGATAAGGGAAAGGAAATGGGATAAAAGGGAAAAAAAGGGAAAAAGAGAAGGAAAAACAAACAGAACAAGAAAGAAAAAAACTACAGGGAAGGGAAAAACTAATAAAAGGTTGGGTACGGGAAAGGAAATGGAATAAAAGGAAAAAGAAGGAAAAAGGGAAGGAAAAACAAACAAACAATACAAAAATACAGAAAAACCCAGCAAGCAACAGGAATTAGTTATTTTAAGATGACTAATCGAGATCCAATTCAATTTTTCCTTTAATTCCCTTCATTTTCCTCCATTATTTTCATTGCCGTAACTCAAAACTCGCCAAACCAAATCAAATCAAGTCTTCAATATTTGCAATTCTGGGCGGCTTTGTTTTCCTCGCATCCATCCGTCCATTCGTTCATCAATCTTCATTCCCGTGTTTTAGCAGCGGGTTTTGGACTCCGACTCGGGAAGGAGAGTTTTTGGGAGGGGGGAGAGGGAAAGAACGGAGGAGGAGGAGGAAGGGGCAGGTATGATGGAAATTTTAGCAACGGGATTTGGATTTTGGCAAGGAGACTTTTTTTGGGGCGAGGTGGAGGTGGAGGAAGAGGATGGGGAAGAGGAGAAGGCGGAGGCGGAGGAGCAGGAGTTTGGATGGAAATTTTAGCAACGGAATTTCGATTTTGGCAAGGAGACTTTTTGGGGGCGAGGTGGAGGTGGAGGTGGAGGAAGAGGATGGGGAAGAGGAGGAGGCGGCGGAGGCGGCGGAGCAGAAGTTTGGATGGAAATTTCACTCTTCCGATCCGTTTGTTTTCCTCGGTGCCTTTGACGTCGTGTTTGTCCGGCGAGATTGGTCGCCCGAGTGATATGATTCGGCGGCGTTTTTAGCATTTCCTTGCTCGGCTCAGTGAAGGATTTATGCTCGGCTTCGGTCACTGGGTTCCTGCTACCCTGATCCCTTGTTGGTAATCTGTTTTCAGTCTCTCAATACAACTTCCTTCGTTCCTTGCTTTGGATGATCAGTATAACCCGCCTTTTGTGTGTATTTTAAACTCACTGAATGATTTACGAGAGTTAGTTTTCGTGGAGTTCGGTCACTGGAGGATTCTTGCCAGCCTGATCTTTTGTTGGTAATCTTTTTTCAATCTATAATAACGAAGAGGAGAGATAATGTTTCCTTGCTCGGTTCAGTGAATGATTTATGCGAGGGATGAGTCGGTCACAGCAGGAGGATTCTTGCTTACACTCTGCTCTTGCTTAATCTGTTTTCAATCAACCAATTCGACGATGTTTCTTTATTTTCTCTTATTATCTTGGTTTAGTGAATCATTTATGCGGGATGTTTGCTTTCCGTCCCATATCTGTTGTCAGTTTACCAATACGACAACTTTTCAACTCTCGCTTCTCTAAATGAGAAATACGAACTTCTTTTTCTTGCTTTAGGTTACTGAATGATTTATGTGGGTTTGTGTGGCTGGGTTTAGATCACAGGAGACTTGCTAACCGTTTGATCTCTTGTTTGTAATCAGTTTTCAATCAACCAACGAGATAATCCTTCCTTACTTGGTTCACTGAATAATTCGTGCGAGCGTTGATCACTGGACTCTTCTTGCTTACACTGTTCTCTGTAATCTAATTTTAGTCTTCCATTACGAGTTTTTGTTTCCTCGGTTCACAATGATTTATCTTTCAGTCCAGGGCGGGGTTCGGTAACAGGATATTCGCTCGCAGTCTGATCTCTTTGTAATCCACCAATACGACGAGACGACTTTTATTTTCTGCGCTCACTGAATGATTTGAGAGAGTCTGTCCTGGCTAGCGTTCGATCACGGAAGTCTTGCTTATACTCTGATTTCTGTTTGCAATCTATCAATACGACAGCGGCTCCATTCTTGCATCTCTGAGTGAGTTTTATGTATAGTGTCGTGTATAGATGTAGTCTTGTTACACTCCAATCTCTCTTTATAACCAACCAATACGACGACATTTCTTTTCTTGGTTCCTCGAGTGAGCTTTGTTTAGTATCGTGTGTCTTGCTGATTCACTCTCTACAAAGGCACAGCATAAACCCATTTCATGCTATCAGTGAAGTCTTTGTATGGTAATTCTTTGCTTACACGACGATAACAGCCTCAACACAGCTATTCATTGTTTACAGATTGACTTTTTCCAGCGTCAAAACATCTACCAATTTCATGCGTATAGTGAAGTCTTGTATGGTGATTCTTCGCTCACAAGACAGCCATTTCGTGTGGAGGTTGTTGTTGTTATTGGTGGCGGTGATGGCGGTGAATGTGGTGGTGATGGAGGTGATGGTTAGGTGGGGGTAGCGGTGTTGGTTAAGAAAGTGTTGTTAGTGTTGGTGGTGGTAGTGAATGTGGTGGTGATGGAGGTGATGGTGTAGGTGGGGGTGGTGGTGGCGGTGATGGTGGTGATGGTGGTGATGGCGTAGGTGGTGGTAGTGGTGTTGGTGAAGAAAGTGTTATTTGCTGTTGTTGGTGGTGTTGGTGATGGTGGTGAATGTGGTGATGGTGTAGGTGGTGGTGGTGGTGGCGGTGATGGTGGTGATGGTGTAGGTGGTGGTAGTGGTGTTGGTGAAGAAAGTGTTGTTGTTGGCGGTGGTGGCAGTGCTGGTGATGAATGTGGTGATGATGGTGGTGATGGTGTAGGTGGTGGTAGCGGTGTTGGTGAAAAAAAGTGTTGTTGTTGCTGCTGTTGTTGTTGTTGTTGGTGGTGGTGGTGCAGCAGCCAACACCATGAGGCCTAACACGAGCGCCTATCCAATACATCCTCCCCTTTTTTTACCGCCCATAAAGAAGCCATTACTGCAAATTGTGCTGCGGAATTTCTCTCAACGGCGAATCTGAGACGTCTGTTCCTCCCTCCCTGCAAACGATGACGGAACGGGTGTCTTTTGTTCATCTCTGTCTCTTTTTATTGACTTTTCCGTCCACTAAAACAAAGGAAGAACAATAAAAGATGCTCTATGGGAGTTTGAGACGTTGTTTTCTCTCTTCCGTCAAACTATTTCGGGTAATATGACCTTAATTCTATTGTACCTATTTCTTTTGTTTCTCTGTCTGTTTATAATTTTTTCTTTCCTACTCAAACACAAGGAAAGAATAAAAAGGAACTCGACGGGACTTTGAGATGTTGTTTTGTCTCTTCCGTCAAACTATTTCGGGTAATATGACCTTTATTTTGTGTTACCTGTTTCTTTTGTTTCTCTGTCTGCTTATAGATTTTTCTTTCCTAGTCAAATACAAAGAAAAAATAAAAAGGAACTCGAAGGGACTTTGAGATGTTGTTTTGTCTCTTCGTCAAACGGTTCCGGATTATATAACCTTTTTTTGTTCTTTTCTTGTCAGTAAGACCCTTTTTCTGTACTTTTCTACTTCCCGTTCAAACTATCCCTTTTTTTTTTTTTTTACAAGAGGAGACAGCTCAAGGGCACACACACAAAAGAAAACAGTAATTAAAAAAAGCTCGCTACTCGCTGCTCCCTGAATGAATAGGATGGAAAACGGAAAAAGGAATGGGGAAAAAAGGGGAAAATGGTAAAGGGAAAGGAAAAAAACAAATTACAGGGAAGGAAAAAAATAATGAAGGGAAGGGAAATGGAAAAGGAATCGGAAAAAAATGGTAAAAAAGGGAAGTAAAACAAATAAGAAAAACAGAAGGAAAACAGAAAACAATAGGAAATAGTTATTTTATTTTTATATTCTTCTCTTCGTTTTTCCCTTCCAAACTATCCCTGAACGTATAACCTTTTACTTTTCTCTATCTCTGTCCTTCAAACTATCTATGTGTGATCAAATTACATCCGCTTCCTCTTGCCTCGCGAACTACCAATAAATGTACGTATGACCTTTTAGTGTTTCCGTCTTAACCTCCTGCTTTTGGTCTCTTAGCTCTAAATAGATACAAGACCAACCTTTCCCCAAACCTTTGTATTTATCTAAGTGCATAAGTCACCGTGAAAATGAACCGCTACCTCCTCCGTTGTTGCCAGTCAAAAATATCAATGAATGTGTATTTCACGGCCTTCAAACTCCACTTCAAACATAAGACAAGCACTTCCATACCCCTTTGTCTTTCCCTCTCTGCATGAGTCACCGTGAAAATGACCGCTACTACTACTTGTTATTGCCCGTCAGAAAATACCAATGAGTAAGTGTTCCCCGGCCTTCAAACTCCACTTCAAACGTAAGACAAGCACTTCCATACCCTTTTGTCTTTCTCTCCCTGCAAAAGTCACCGTGAAAATGACCGCTACTACTACTTCTGTTGTTGCCCGTCTAAAAATTACAATGAATGTGTGTTCCCCGCCCTTCAGACTCCACATCAAACATAAGACAAGCACTTCAATACCCCTTTGTCTTTCTCCCTGCATAAGTCACCCTGAAAATGACCGCTACTACTGCTTCTGTTGTTGTCCGCCTAAAAATTATAATGAACGTGTTTCCCGGTCTTCAAACTCCACATCAAATATAAGACAAGCACTTCCATACCCCT
>NC_066546.1:16479973-16482473 GCF_024679095.1 Eriocheir sinensis | reverse complement strand
CCATTTTCTTCACCTCTTTCATCCCCTCCCTCCCCCCCTCCTCCTCCTCCACACACGGTTCACACACGCATACAAACACCGCCATTAGGGCAACGCAACACAACACACACACACACAAACACATTCATATATTGCAAACTCAGGTGTGGTCGAAAGTTTGCAGGTGAGAAGAGAGGAAGAGGAGGAGGAGGAGGAGGAGGAGGAGGAGGAGGATCACTTGAATAGGTTAACTCTCCCCCTTACCCCAATACGCCCCCCTTGACCCCCCTTCTCCGTCCCCCCCTTACCTGCTCTCCCCGCCCCCCATCACCTTGCACACCTGTTTCGGTTGCCGGTTAGTGGTTGTCGCGGCCCCCGGTAAACTGACCTTGGCGGAGTGTTTGGTTAAATGACCTTTACACCTGAATGACTAGAGGGGATTGCGCTCACCTCACCTGGCGGGACCAAATCACAGGTACAAAGGAAAGAGAGGAAAATGGAGTGAATATGAAGGGAAGAGAAGAGAAAGGCTGGAAAGAGAGGAAATGACAGGTACGTTAAGGAAGAGATGGATGAAAGTGTGAGAATGAGAGGAACGATGGACGGAGAGGAGGAAAGAGATGAAGGAAAGAATATGAAAGAGAGAGGTAGGAAAGAGATGAAATGAAAGGAAAAAGAAAGAAAGGAAGGGAAAGAATGGAAAATGGAGAAATATGAAAGAGAGAGAGGTAGAAAAGAGATGAAATGAGAGGTAAAAAGAAAGGAAGGGAAAGAAAGAAAGAAGAAAGCTGAAAAGGGAAAATATAGTGGAGAAAAAGAAGGAAAAAGAGAAGGAGGATATGAGAAAAAAACAAAGTAAGAAAAAGAAAAAAAAGAGAATTGGAAAAACTAACACAGAAAAGATATAAAAAGGATAAGGAGAAGCAATAAACACGATAAATGGGAGATACAAGAGAGAGGGAAAGGAAGGAAAGGTAGATTGGGAAGATAATTAGTGAACTGTCAAGGCAGAAATGGACGAAAATATGACAAGTAATTACACGAAGTTTACGCTTATGAAATTCAATATTCGAGTGTGTGTGTGTGTGTGTGTGTGTGTGTGTGTGTGTGTGTGTGTGTGAGAGAGAGAGAGAGAGAGAGAGAGAGAGAGAGAGAGAGAGAGAGAGAGAGAGAGAATTAATTCCCATCAGATCATGCTCGCTGGCCTGAAGGTTTTATCCCCCCTTTCCTTCCCCCTTCCCTTCCCTCCCTTCCTCTTTCCTTCCCTTCACCAATCATCTCCAGTCCATTATCTCCTTCCCTCTACACCTCGCTGCCTTCCTTCATCATCTTCTTGTATTTTTTTTTCATGTTTTTCCTTCAAGATTCGATTTCCTTTATCTCAGTTTTTTTTCACTCGTTAGATAATTTTTTTCCCTCGTTTTCACTTAACTTTTCATATTTATCCTTTTATTTTCCTGTTTTCCTTTTTTTCTTCTTTTTCAGTTTTAGACTTTCATGTTTCTCTTCTGTTATTCTGATCTTTTTCCTCCTAATCTTCTTTCCTTATCTTTTTCCTTTTATAGCTTTCTTCTTCTTCTTCTTTTTTTTCTTCTTTTATCGTTTAGTGAATTCATGTTAATCTCCTTCCTCCTCCTCCTCCTCCTCTTCTTCATTTTGCAATTTTCTACGTTTCTTCTTTTCCTCCTCCTCCTCCTCTTCTTCTTCTTCTTCCTCCTCCTCCTCCTCCTCCTCTTTTTCCATCCATCCTTAACTAACTTCTTGCTGCCTTTTTCCTTCTCTTCTCGTACACCATTTTACCCTAATTTCTTCTCCTCCTCCTCCTCCTCCTCCTCCTCCAGCCCCAGGCCCTCTCTTCCTGGCAGCAGATGTTGGAGAGACAATGACCCGAGAGAGAGAGAGAGAGAGAGAGAGAGAGAGAGAGAGAGAGAGAGAGAGAGAGAGAGAGAGAGAGTGTGTGTGTGTGTGTGTGTGTGTGTGTGTGTGTGTGTGTGTGTTGGGAAGTGTGGGGTTATAGACCTAGAAGGAGGAGGAGCAGGAGGAGGAGAAGGAGGAGGAGGCGGAGGAGGGAAGAGGAGAATGAGAATGTTGCTTTGAAGACAGTTGGAAAGCTTCTCATAAAAGTACAACAATTAGCATCCCCCCTCTCCCTCTCTCTCTCTCTCTCTCTCTCTCTCTCTCTCTCTCTCTCTCTCTCTCTCTGTACACATCATTTTCCACTTCAAGACAGAATGAGATGGAGAGTCTGAAGGAAGGAGAAGCGTGGGAAGACGAAGACAATAAAGAGGAATAGAAAGAAGGAAGAAAGTTGACTAATTGAAAAAGGGAGAGAACGAAGAGGGGAGGAAAAGGAAAGAAGAGAAAAGGACGAGAGATGAGAAGAGAGAGAAGTAAAAGAAACAAATGAAGGAAGGAATATGAAGGGAGAGAAAAAAATCACACGAGGGAGGTAGAGTGAAATGGAGAGAAGATAAAAGATGGAAACAGAGAAGTAGGAAGAAGGGAGGAAGCGGAGGGGTTT
>NC_066546.1:16467473-16474973 GCF_024679095.1 Eriocheir sinensis | reverse complement strand
CACATTTTTGTCTACAATTTTTATGAAAAACAAAACAAAACAAAACCAAAAAAAACACACCAGGAAGCTAAAAAAAATAAAAACAGCAGAAAAAGTCGCCACAAGAACAAATTATCCCCTTTGTAGTAGTAATTATAAGTAGCAGCGGTAGTAGTAGTAGTAGTGGTAGTAGTTTGAAAGAGAAAAGTGCTAATAACTGTCGTAGTTGTAGTGGCAGTACTTGCATAAGGGAGAGAGTACGAGGGGAACTTAATGATATGGAAAGAGGTGGAGGAAGGCGAGGGAAGGCCAGGGAAGGGAGGTGGAAGGTGGGTTTAAAGGGAACAGGTAGGAGAAGGAGGAGGAGGAGAGAAAGAGGAGAAGAAGGAAGGAAGGGGAAAGAGAAGGCAGGAGAAAGGAAGGAGAAAAATAGGGGAAGAAAGAAGGGAAGGGAAAGGAAAGAGAAGCTGGGTTTAAAGGGAACAGGCATTAGAAGGGAGGGAAAGGGAAGACGGAAAGATAAAAGGGAAGGGAAAGAAAGGAAAAGAAGCTTGGTTAGAGAAAGGAGTGAGCGGGAGAGGGACGAGGAGAGAAGGAAGGGGAGGGAAAGGAAAGAGGAGAGAAAGGATGTGGTTGAAGGTGAAGAGGTGAAGGATAGTGATGCTGAGGATGATAAAGAAAGGAATAAGAAAAGAGGAGAGAGATAAAATAAAAGAATAGGAGGAGGAGGGAAAAGAGAATATGAAGAATAAAGGAAAATGAGAAAAGGGATAAAAAACAAACAAAAAGGGATTGGAGAAAGAGAGAAAGAGACAGATGAAGAGGAAGAACGTGACAGAGAAGGAAGAAGAGGAGGAGGAGGAGGAGGAGGAGGAAAGATAAATGAGAAAAGTGAATAATGAAAAAGAAAAGAAAATGATACAGAAAGAACAAAATGGCAGAGGAGGAAGAGAAAGGAGGAGGGAGATGAAGAGGAAGCACGTGACGGAGGAAGAGTCGGAGGAGGAGGAGGCGAAGGAGGAGGAGGAGGAGGAGGAGGAGGGGGAATGACACACCAACTAGAGGCAATTCCACACAAGTTGGCGAGACGAGAGGAATGACGCCAATCACTCCACTCTCCTCTAATCCTCCTCCTCCTCCTCCTCCACGGCACGTCTCTTGTCTCCTCCTCCTCCTCATCCACCTGGAACTGCGACCAATCCACACACACATGATTTTTTTTCTTCCACTTCAAACACAAACACACACACACACACACACACACACACACACACACACAAGAATAAAATAAGTATAAATAGATAAATGAATAAATAACTAAGAAAAAGAGCAAGAAAATAAACAAAAGAAAAAAAGTTTTCCATGTAAAAAAAAAGGCAAAATTTCTTTCTATTTTTTTCCTGTCATTCTTTTCCTCGTAGCTCAACTTTCCTTTTTCTTTCCTTTTCTATTTTTTTTCCATTTACACTTAAATTATCTCTCTCTCTCTCTCTCTCTCTCTCTCTCTCTCTCTCTCTCATCCGGCATCGATTCCCTCATCCTTTTCTCATCCGAACCTCAATTTTCAGCTTCGTCTCTGTGCGCCGCTGACCTTGTAAGGGAGTTTTCGGCCCAGAAGCAATACTCGACTTTTGTTCTTATTTTCCTTCTTGCCAAAACACGAGGGAGGGAGTGAATAGGACGAGATTATGAGCTTTTGAAAGGGGTGAGAGAGAGAGAGAGAGAGAGAGAGAGAGAGAGAGAGAGAGAGAGAGAGAGAGAGAGAGAGAGAGAGAGAGAGAGAGAGAGGAAATAATAGTAGCAGTAGTAGTAGTAGTAGTAGTAGTAGTAGTAGTAATCACAATAATATCGCAAGGGCAAAGATTAGGAAGAGGAGGAGGAAGAGGACAAGAGGTGGAGGAGGAGGACAAGGAGGAAGAGGAGGGAGATAAAAGGAGATGATTGAGGGAGGATGCAAGGAAATGGAGGAAGAAGGGGAGACAGGAGGGAGGAGAACGAAGAGGAGGAGGAGGAGGAGGAGGAGGAAGAAGAGGGGGAGGAGGAAGATAGGGTGGAAGAAGAAAGGTCATGGGTCAAAGGATCACAAGGTCACCCAAGCTCACGTAGGATGCGGGGGTGGAGGTCAGCGGGTGAGGTCACGTGGGGTCATTTTTCTCATCATTTGGGGCAGGTAAAGGTGACTCGGGGACAGTGTTGCCAATGGGAGGGGGGGGGAGAGGGGGGTGGTGAGTTGCAGCATCCGTGTTGTGTGGTGGCAACACTGCTTTTAAAGGGCAGAATAAAACTGGTTTAATATTCTTGTTAGAGTTTCCTCCTTTTCCTCTAATTTTCTTTTTTTCGTTTGCTTTTTTCCTTTCTACTTTTTCTTCTTCCTTTTCTAGTTTTTCTTGATTTTCTTCTTCAATTCCTTCTTCATTTTCTGTCCCCATTATTATTCCTTTTTTTCTTGTTCCTTTTCTGATTTCCTTTTTTATTCTTTTCTATTTCTTTTCCTTCTTCATTTATCCTTTTCTTTTTGTTTTCTGACCCCCCCCCTTCGTTTTCTTTCTGCTTCTTATTCTTCACTATTAACTTTTATTTCTTCCTCTTCTTCCTCCTCCTCACTCTCCCCCTCCTCTTTCCCTTATTCTTTTCACGTATCACAATTATTTTCATGTTATTTTCGAGGTGTTTATTTATTAGCTATTCTTTACACGCTTAACTATTATTTTTTCTTATTTTTAGCTTATCTCTATATCAGCCATGCCACGAAGACTCATTTTCTTGATATCCTTCTTCTTTTTCTTCCTTTTCGTCTTTATTTTCTGTTCCCTTATTCTTCTTCTCTTATTTTTTTCTATTTTTTCTTCATCATTTCATTTCCCTTCTTCCTCTTCTTTACCTGTTTGCCTTCTTTTTTCCTTCTCCCTCTTCTTTTTCTTGTCCCTTTCTTTTTTGTTCCTTCTCTTTAGCTTCATTTCCTTCTGCTTCTTTTCTTTCTGTAATACGTTTCACCCTTTCATAAAAATCTTGCGGGTTAATTGTTACGCATTTTCGCTATTCTAAACACGCGTTCCTATAATTTCTTCTTATTTCCAGGTTATCTTAATATCAGCCACGCCTCGCAGACTTATTCTCCCTTGCACGTGTTGTTTAATGTGCTGATGACCCGCTGTAAATCTCCCCCAATTAACCTTTCCACACGCATGAGCCCCACCAGGTAATTACAGGAGCTCCTCAGGTGATGATTACGTGAGTCAGCGCGCGAGAGAGATAATGTAATAACTTCCCCTTAAGATGATGATTAGGATGATTATTTTAGTGATTATTTTCGTTGTTGTATTTTTTGATATAATGAGGGTGGTGGTTGTTGTTATTTGTCTTTTTTTTCTTCGTTTATTTTTCTTTGTTTATAATTCTTTGTTTTGATTTACTTTCCTTCCTTTCCTTCCTATTCTTTAAATTTTCCTACTTTCTTACTTTCCTTTTTTTCTTTCTTCTCCTTTCTCCTCGTTGCCTTATTCCTCTTCCACTTCCTTCTTTTTCCTTTCCTTTCCTCCTCCCAGTCTAACTTATTTCTGTATTATTATATGATATCTAGTTTTCCCTTTTCCTCCTCTTCCTCTTTCTTGTCCTCCTCCTCCTCCTCCTTCTATTTTCCTTTACCTCCTTTCCCTCCTTCCCTCTTTCACTTATTCCTGTCTTATAATCCAACCTAATTATCATCCGCCTTCCTCCTCCTCCTCTTCCTCCTCCTCCTCCTCCTCTTCCTTCCCCTCCACACTTTTCTTCTCTTTTTCTTCCTCTTTTTCTATTCCTTTTTTCACACTTATATCAAAATTACGTATATAACATCTGCTTCTCATCCACTTTTCTCCTCCTCTTCCTCCTCCTCCTTCTCGCACCTGTCCAGAGCACCTGCCGCCTCTCTTCCCCTTGACACGCGTGGCATTAAAATCCTCAATGATAAAAAAAATCTGAATCACTTTTTAACCCTGAGAATGATGCTTTTATTGGCGCTAAATGGCTCGTTACCGCGCTACCTCGTGTGGGCGGGAAAAAGGGGGAAAAATGGTAGAAGGCAAAGTCGAGTTATAAATATTTCCGGAAAGACGTTTGTGTGTGTGTGTGTGTGGGGGGGGGGGGGGGGGATTTTAAAAGGGGAATTAGGGGAGATGTTGTTTTTTGTGTTTGTTTTTGTGTTCGGGAAATTTCTTCTTCGTCTTCTTCGTTCTCTTAGTGCGTGTAAATGTTTCTTTTGTGGATTAAATGTTTATAGGAATTTGATTTTTTGATGTTGATTTTTCAATTCAATATTATACTTGGGATGATATTTCTATTTCTTATATATTATTTTATCTATCTATCTGTTACTCTTGCTCCTGGTAATCTATTTGTGCCACTATTACTACTATAATATTACTACTATTATTACTACTACTACTACTACTACTACTACTACTGCTACTATTACTACTACTACTATTACTACTACTACTACTACTACGACTACTACTACTACTACTGCTACTACTACTACTACTACTACTACTACTACTATTACTACTACTACTATTACTACTACTACTACTACTACTACTACTACTACTACTACTACTACTACTGTTACTACCACCACTACTACTACTAATGATAATGATAATATAACTTTCTGAATAGCATCCTGTCCACGTGAAAATCCTCAGCAAAACAGAACAAAACAAAAAAACAAATAATGCAGCTAAACTATGTGAATTTAACTTTACTTTCTCTCCCCCCTTCTCTCTCTCTCTCTCTCTCTCTCAACTTGAGGCGTGCGTTTGTCTACGTGCGAGAAAAAACAAAACAAAAACAAAGGGAAGGAAAAATAGTAAACAGGGAGGAAAGTTTCAAACACAGCTCCCTCTTGCTTACCGAGGAGAACACACGCGACATTTTTTTCCCTCTCTCCCTCCCTGCGACTTATTTCCCACAAGCAAAACATGACTATACTCTCCCTCTTGCTTACCGAGAAAAACACACCCGACTTTGTTTTCATCTCCCCCTCCCTGCGACTTATTTCCCACCCCGCAGAACATGACTGTACTCTCCCCTCTCTCTCTCTCTCTCTCTCTCTCTCTCTCTCTCTTCCTTTACTGTGGGAAAACGGATCAGTGGAAATGAGAGAAACTTGATAAATATAAATGATAGAGAGAGAGAGAGAGAGAGAGAGAGAGAGAGAGAGAGAGAGAGAGAGAGAGAGAGAGAGAGAGAGAGAGAGCAAATTCATACGTTACCTAATTGGTGTGTGAGTGTGAAACTTCTTGAAGCGACACAATTAGCGACGGACAATTAGGGAAAAAAAAGAAAAAAAAACTTTGTGAAGACGGTGAGGAAATATTCTGTCACTTTTGATACAGGAAAATAAAAGAATAAATAAATGAATGGAAGGAAAAAAATAATAAAGGGAAAATAAATGAATGGAGGGAAAATAAATGAATGTAAGGAAAATAAATGAATAAAGGGGGAAAATAAATTAATAAAAGGAAAATAAATGAATAAAGGGGAAAAATAAATTGATGAAAGGAAAAAAATAAATGATTAAAAGGAAAAATAAATGAATAAAGGAAAAATAAATGAATAAAAGGAAGAATAAATTAATAAAATGGAAAAAAATATTTGAAAAGGAGGAAAAAAATATAATGAGGTCACAGGTAAATATATAGAGGTGAAGAGAGAGAGAGAGAGAGAGAGAGAGAGAGAGAGAGAGAGAGAGAGAGAGAGAGAGAGAGAGAGAGAGAGAGAGAGAGAGAGAGAGAGAGAGCAGAGGAAAATTACTTCTCACTTCTTCAGACAAGGCCAAGAAAAGCAAGATATTTCAAGGAATTCTTCTTTCGTAAACTGTGAGAGAGATACAGAGGAAGGAAAGAAAAAAAAAGTGACGAGAGGAAGAAAAGAAAAAGGAGGAAGGAGAAAAAAACTAAATATATGTGTGTCTGTGTGCGTGTGCATGTGTGTGTATGTGTGCGTGTGTGTGTGTGCGTGTGTGTGTGTGTGTGCGTGTGAGTATGTGCGTGTGTATAGGTTGAGGAAAGGTCACTAAATGTCAGCATATTCCAAAGATAATTATATTCTGAATTCTCAACGGGATATTGCATTAATTTGAGCGAGAGAGAGAGAGAGAGTGTGTGTGTGTGTGGAGAGAATAGAGAGCGTTTGTGAGTGAGTGTGCATGTGTGTGTTATGTCCGTCTGTATCTGCGTCTCTCTCTCTCTCTCTCTCTCTCTCTCTCTCTCTACCCCCCCTCCCGGCTGTCCTTGGCATCTCTCGCTTAGGCAAACTCGTGGGCAGAGAAAAGTGAAGTCCAGCAAGACAATTTCGGGATGTTCGCTGCAGATAAATCACGTACTGAAGACTCTCTCTCTCTCTCTCTCTCTCTGTGTGTGTGTGTGGGGGGTAAATATAAGAGAAAGGAAAATTTGTTAGGAAGAGTAAAGGAAAAATGCAAGAAAATATAAAAAGTGAAAAACGAATGAAAAATATAAGAAATTAGAAAGAGATGTATAGAAAACAGTTCATTCCCCCCTCTCTCTCTCTCTCTCTCTCTCTCTCTTAGTAATTTCGATATGAATATGAAATGATGGGAAGCGACGCGAAGATACTGTCCGAATTATCACACACACACACACACACACACACACACACACACACACACACACACACCGACGCCCGCCTCCCCTCTCCCCCTCATATGCTATTCCTGGTAAAAAAAAATATTCACTTGTGGACCAAAAAAAAAGGTACTCGTTAATTACCTAATCTAAAATCATCATCAACATCATCATCATCGGAGCAGACAAAACACCTGAAGTCATTTGCATACAGGTAATAAATACACCTTAATCACGAATCAATTAGCGGCGCGGGTAGCAGAGTGTGGCTGTGTGGACTACTGGGTTTCAGATAATGGGATATTTATATTTTGTCGGAATTACTTTTTATATTTTTCTTTAATCTTTCTCTGTTTTATTTTAAGCTATAGAAACAGCTCAAGGGCAACAAAAAAAAAGGTAAAAAAAAGCTCTCTAGTAAAAGAAGAAAGCCCGCTATGTAAAAAAAAAATAATCTTACTTATATTCTCTGTGTCGGAATGTACGTTTACAAATCTCTCTTTGATCTTTCTCTAATCTAATCTTACTTGTGTGTTTCAAGCGATGGGTTATTTATCATTTATCAGTATACACTTTTACTAATCTTACACTCTTTAATCACTCTGCCTTAACCTTTAATATAATTTTTCTTCAATAATTCTACTCTTAATCTTCATCCACTTATTTTCATCCATTTTCTATTTCTATTTTACCGTTTTCCATTCTTCCCTTCCTCCCTTCTTTATCCACTTTTCCGATTATCTTAAATTTACCTGCTGTCTATCGTATTCCACTCTCTCGGATTGCTTCTATCTACTCGTGTCTCTATTTCCTTTTCCTATCTTCCTTTCAACTCCCCTCTATTATTTCTTTCTCATTTTCATCCAGTTTCGGAAATCCCTCTTCTGTCCAT